>NC_091122.1:67817475-68117475 GCF_040183065.1 Periplaneta americana | reverse complement strand
CACTTTTATTTTCTTGTGTTTCATTGATGTCAATAAATATTACACAAATGGACAGTATTATTTTAGTATAAGTATCAGAACACATTGAAACGTTCAGTGTAACTTGGCCGGCATGTTCCGTGCTCTGTGACGTCATACCACGGAGCCGCCACGCTCTTTGCTCGGCAAACTGCATACTGAGCACAGCGTGAGAGAAGGTTCAACTGAATAGTGGCGGTACGGCGCCTATGCACTGACAGAGCGCGATCCATTCTTCTGAGATAGTATGGGAACAACACAATTAGGCCTATAATACATTTGTACGAAAACAAAACTGTAAAACCATGATAAATCAATGTAACAAAATATTTTGGTTTGTAATAAATTTAATATACTTACAGTAACATGAAATTCATAATACAGCGAGCTGCAGAAGCGTTCGCATATATAAATGAGGCTCCAAAACTGCTATAAACATACAAATATAGAAATAAATTATTTAAGCCAGTGATCGGCAGTATCAGTGCTCTGTGACGTCATCCCTTCGAACAATCGCACTCTGCATCGGCATGCAGAGCTATGAGTGAGCGAAGAAGAGTTGATAAGCTTCAATTGAAAGCTACAGTGATACTCAGTACATCTGATTTCATGCATCTGGTAATTCGCATTAATATTTATAGCACTGTAAATTAATTTAAAAGCGAGCAGATATTTTAATTGTTTTAAATTCGAATGTTTATTGACAGTAGAATTTCTATGAACACGAAATGACAGAAGGAACTATGAAGTAGAATTACAATCACAAGATTTTTATTGCAAGCAAAAATTACATACAATAACAAAGATTTTACAATACTATTTTAATACTCGTATATGAATATTCTTCAAAATTCGAAATTGATTACAAATGTCATAGCCAAATAGTCTACATATTACAAATTATTGTATAAATACAAAGTAACTGGCTCACACCCGAAAAAGCAAGATGCTTGAGGTCGGGTGTGACCAATAATGAAAACTCGATAGAAGAAAAAAAAAAAATAATAATAATAATAATAATAATAATAATAATAATAATAATAATAATAATAACAATAATCTGATTAAAACTGTTAAATGTAATTACACATAAAGTTAAAAAAGAATAAGAAAAAAAACAAAAACAAACAAAACGGTACCATAGCCTATACATAAACATACTAAGTTAAGAATACAGCATTGTTAAAGTGGCAGAAAAAAATAAATAAAAAATAAGAATTTACATGATTATAATTTTAAAAACAGTTCAAGCACTTGTTTTTTAATGTATTGTTTAATAATTTTACTTTAGCTTGTCTTTCAATTGTTGTAGTAGGCCTATTTGCCGATCAAGTCACTCATTTTGTCATATTAATTGACAGAATATGCTGAATAATGATACTGTAAATTAAACTCTCTCCTTTGTCATACCCTAGCACTCCACAAATAAGAAATATTTTCTATTCTCATATTGATAAAAATGATACAGAAGTTAACGTTCTTTCACTAGTACACTCCTTATCTCCGCTATGACATACTCGTTTAAATATACAGGCAAATTACCATGTATAAATTAAATCAGGACTTCAACGAATTTTCCAGAATTACCAATTACAGAAGTCTGTACTGAACTGCACTAGCGTGTCTATGCGATTGCTGTGCTCCTCTTCAGCTGCTCATCTAGACTGAACTTGCTCCGACATTACAACTGCGTAACTTGCAGAACACTGGTATAACAGAATATTACGATGGCTAATTGATCAGATTTTGAGTATTCCGAGTTCCAACTTCTTTGTGTAATGAAACGTTTCGGCTTTCATGAGCACAAACAACAAATCACTTATGTAACGCTAAGTAACTGCCCAGATATTGTAACAGCCAGACAAACGCTAGTGTGAATGATGTAGGTTAATTAATTGACGAGCTTATGTTTTGTTCCATTATAATATGATGAATAGCAATTTTGCACAATGTTGCGTTAATTCTCACTTACCATTGTTGTTTAGATGCCATGTAAATTGATTATACTACAAGATGACTGCTTACTATAGAAACAACAATGATGATTATTATTTTATCGCACGGTCTTGATTAAGTAAATTGCCTTACGTAAAGATCATACACAGTATAACCACTACTCCAAAGCAATCACATGCAAATTAAAACCAAACGCTATTTATTTAATTTATAGAGTAATAAGGGGTAATTTGAATAGCGGGGAAATGTGGATAATGCCAAGATTTTAGCAGCATTAAGACAAAACGCGCGATGCCATGTTGAAAAGTGATAGTGAAAGAAAGTGATCTTTTGTGAACCCTCTCTCTATAAATCAGATCCTTCAAGCTGAACTGGAAATCTATATAGCCTATATATACTTTTTTTTTTCTTTTGGAAGTTATGTAGCAAAGATCCTATCCATTGGCAGCTTACAATATTTTACTTCATTTACGTAAGCGTTTATAAAATCTATGATAATGTAGTACACCTTGTTTTAACTTGTTTTAACCTGTAAGCATTTCGTGGATGTCTTAGCAGTTGGTAGCCCGAGTTGTGACGCATTCTAGTATATGAGCTTCGTACTATCACAGTCTACCATATACATATTTTGCAATTCATTTTGATTAATTTTCACAAAAATTGATGATATATAATACGCATATTTATTTTCAGTCAATGACTTTACTATTAATATATGTAAGGTGCAAATCCTTACATTACATGATTTAATATTGTATGAACGTTTTCGTCGGTTTCATGCCAACATCATCAGATACAACATTCTATATAGCAATATCATCATTAACAGGTACATATGTCTCTACAAACAAAAATACAATATATATTAATAAGCATACAATATGATAAAAACCAACATCATTAGGATATAAATGTGTCTTTCTTGTGTGACTACACCCTACTGTCAAATGATTAAAACACATGTGTGATTACAATACTTATACAAATATGTTTGCAGGTCTTCACTGATAAAATAATAAAAAATAAAATGAAATCTGTATAATATATTGTGTGAAGAGATGCATTACAGTAATTGAACTATGTTAACTGATTTTTTCGTGCCCGTATTCTTGTTTTTTTTTTTTTTCATTACTGCACGTCTTTCTTCTATCTTCTCACCTTTAGACATTCACGTTATTCTTATCTCCGAATCTTGGTTACATCCTAATCTTCCTTCCACTCTCGTAAACCTTCCTGGCTATGCACTTTGCCGTAATGACAGAGAGGGCAAGAGAGGCGGAGGGGTGGCTGGTTATATTAGATCCGATTTGCGACCTAAAATTATTCATCATTCTCCAAGCCAGTACTCTGCCAAACCCGAGTTCATGTTCATTGAAATTTGCACCTTATTTACAAAATGTCTAGTGTGTGTCGTATATAAACCCCCACATATATATGACGTAGATGATTTCGAAACCGCCTTACTAAACGTAACGCCGCAATATGAGAACGTTATAATCATGGGTGACTTCAATTCGAACTTACTTGACTTACATTCTAGTACGACTAAAAGACTTAAATCATTCTTTCAGTGCCTTGATATGGTAATCCTACCCCTAGCTCCCACACATCACACGGAAGGTACAGACACATTACTGGACTTGATAATTACTAACAATGCCGACAAAATACTGACGCATGGACAGTTGCCTGCACCAGGACTATCAGGGCATGATATCATTTATCTATCGTTTAATCTGCAGTGTCCTAAATCGACTCCTAGAGTAATTACTTACAGGGATATCAAAAGAATAGATGATATTGCACTGAAAGAAGACGCTGCGCAACTTCCATGGCACATGATCTGGACATTACGAACTGTAGACGAGAAAGTAGATTTATTCAATACGTTAATACTTCAACTTTATGACAAACACGCACCATTAAAGACCAAACGTACCAGAAAGACCCCAGCCCCTTGGATGACGACTGAAATACGTAGCCTGATGTCCGAACGCGACTTAGCCTATAGGAAATACACCCGCAATAAAAACGACGAATATTTTAACTTATATAAACACCTAAGAAACAGAACGACTCAACTAATAAGGAACGCTAAACTCAAATACTCCTACAAACTTATAGAGCCCAACACAACCCCTTCCGAGTTATGGAAAAATCTGAAGGTCATTGGACTTGGAAGGGCTAGTGAACAAGCAGACATACCCATCCCACTTGACCGATTGAACGAACACTTTGTAAAGGACCCGACCTTAAACAACACAACGAAACAAGACACAGTTTTGCCTGACTCAGATCCCCCAACTCGAGACAAATTCAATTTTCTGACGTAACTCCTATTGACGTAATGAAAGCCATCCGACGCATCAAGACGAAAGCTCAAGGGCCAGACAACATTAGCATATTACTCATACAGAAAATACAAGACATAGTAATACCTACAATTGCACACATATTCAATAGTTCCTTAATCACTTCAACTTTCCCTAAAATATGGAACCAAGCTTTCGTTCTTCCTCTTCCAAAAGTCAAAGTTCCCACCGACCCGAACGACTATAGACCAATCAGTATCCTGCCAGCCATATCAAAAGCACTGGAAAGAATCGTACACAGACAAATTACTAACTACATGAACGAACACAAACTATTCGACAAGTATCAGTCAGGTTTCAGAGCTGGACACAACACAAGCACTGCTCTACTTAAAGTGACAGAAGACATTCGTGAAGCAATCGACTCTAATAAAGTAACAATACTAACACTTCTTGACCTTAGCAAAGCTTTCAACTCTGTAAATTTCGACCTGCTCACCCATAAATTGAGAAATCTGCATTTGTCAGAGACTGCTATGAGTTGGTTCGAATCCTACTTACGGGAAAGACAACAATGTGTTGTATCCGGGAATCGAAGCTCTTCCTGGCTTAACATAACATCAGGTATACCACAGGGTTCGGTACTCGGACCATTGTTGTTCACAATATATGTCAGTGATATTACATCTCATGTAAGGCATTGTAACTATCACTTGTATGCTGACGACCTTCAATGCTACATCTCTTCCCGCTTAGATCGAATAAATGACGCTATAGATAAATTGAACAAAGACATTGACTCGATTGTGACATGGACAAAGAAATTCCATCTTAATATCAATCCTGGAAAGACACAAGCAATCATATTAGGACACAAACGGCAAACCGACGCTGTAAAGCACCTCGACATTTCCCCCGTTAAAGTAAGTACAGTGCATATCCCTTTCAGTTCTTCGGTAAAAAAATCTTGGCATTCACATGGATAATAATCTCAACTGGGACATGCAAATCACAGAAACGTGCAGAAAAGTATATTCTATTATTCATGTGCTAAAAAGGATAAATGTTCATCTTCCCTCTTGCTTAAAAAAGTCCCTTGTGCAGACCCTCGTATTTCCCTATTTTGACTATGCTGACATTTTACTGACTGACCTTTCCAGCGACAACAAAATGAAACTTCAACGTGCTCATAATTTGTGTGTACGTTTTGTAAGCAATGTTCGTAAATATGATCATATTACCCCATCCCTGGAAGCAATAGGTTGGCTTAAACTAGATAAGAAAAGAAATTTACATTCACTTCTCTTTCTCTTCGAAATCTTGAACTCTTCTATTCCTTCGTACCTGTCGTCTCGCTTCACTTACCTTTCTTCCCACCACAATCTGAACACACGCTCTCGCCATGAAACAATACTAACAATACCATCCCATCGCACCTCCTCATACTCATCCTCTTTCACAATAGCCCTGCCAAGACTCTGGAATTCGTTACCTGCTAGCATCAGGGACTGTCGAAATAAAATTGAATTCAAACGCAAACTTACTAGGCACTTGGTCAGTAATTGAGACTCGTTCAGACATGGTTTCTTGTAAATAGTTCTTTTAATCTACCACAAAATATCTCAATATCCGGTAATTTCATCACTATAGAATTTTGTTATTGTAGGTTTAATTTGTAATTTAGTAAATACAAAAATATTCTTTGTTCTTAACTTCTATGATAAAATGTCTAGCTTTCATTAATCAGGTATTCTTGTCGTACTTTAATTTTTATTGTAATTGTAATTGTAAATTTAATATTAATTGTAATCTTATTGTTCATGTTATAGTTGTAATCCCCTGGTAGAGGGGCAGAGAAGGCCTGACGGCCTTATCTCTACCAGGTTAAATAAATAAATCTAATCTAATCTTTTCACCTTCTAATGTATGTACGTCATAATATGTAGACTGAGGTTGTGCCTTGAGTTAATTATTCAAAGTTGTTATGGATATCATTTGTATCCGACGATATATTTCAACATTAGGTTGTCTTATGATGTTGAATTGATATCCATAACAACTTTGAATAATTAACTCAAGGCACAACCTCAGTCTACATATTACGACGTACATACATTAGAAGGTGAAAAGACGTGCAGTAATGAAAAAAAAAAACAAGAATACGGGCACGAAAAAATCAGTTAACATAGTTCAATTACTGTAATGCATCTCTTCACACCATATAGTATACAGATTTCATTTTATTTTTTATTATTTTATCAGTGAAGACCTGCAAACATATTTGTATAAATATTGCAATCACACATGTGTTTTAATCATTTGACAGTAGGGTGTAGTCACACAAGAAAGACACATTTATATCCTAATGATGTTGGTTTTTATCATATTGTATGCTTATTAATATATATTGTATTTTGGTTTGTAGAGACATATGTACCTGTTAATGATGATATTGCTATGTAGAATGTTGTATCTGATGATATTGGCATGAAACCGACGCAAACGTTCATACAATATTAAATCATGTAATGTAAGGACTTGCACCTTACATATATTAATAGTAAAGTCATTGACTGAAAATAAATATTCGTATTACCTACCATATACAGTCACGAAGCTCAATACGTAGGGAATATGCATCCATAGATAGTTGCTAGCCACTAGGATCGCTACTATCGCCTCATCACAGACAATGCGAAATAGTACCTGCACAGTCTATTGTTCCTAGTACTCTCAATAACTCAAGCTTCGTGACTGTATATAGACCTACTAGACTGTGGTATATGATAAAATTCTGTTTCGTCGACGAGCGAGGAAATTTGAATAGCCTTTCACGGGGAAATTTGAATAACATATTTACATATTAGTAATTTATAATTAGCTATTTATTACTCAGTCTTTACTTTCAAGGCAGAATGAAAGATAGAAGAAAGATTTTAGAAAAAAAAAAGATGCAGAACCGAGCGCTCTGAAGAGGATGCGAATAAGGAAGTTTGTGATGGAAGAATTCAGTGACAACGATTGAGGGCATGAGAGCAATGAAGATGACTGGAAATGTGGATTCTGTAACAAAAGATGTTATTCTCAACTTTCTTTCAAAAAGGGGAACTGGATTCGTTGTCAGAGCTGTAAAACTTGGTACCACGAGTGTTCTGTTGGAACAGAAGGAAGAAAGCAGTTCATTTGCTGTAGGTATGTGTAGAAGATTTCAGTACAGTCACAAAAGAGATAATTTTTTTCACTTGCGTTTGCTATTCATTAATGTGTATGATTAAGCCTGTTTCATTTTAAAATAAAATTTATTTTGAAAATTACATTTTCTAATTTTATTTTGTATTATCCATATTGCCTACAATATATCCAAATTACCACACATTTTTCAAATCCTGTACAACTTCACGGGTAATCGGATAGCTCAATTGTGACTTAAGTTACAGTTATTTTCATTTTATAAAATTTATATTGCTTCTTTAAACATGAAAATAGTTCCTATTAATATTAGCGATAATGTGGGTATATTCCAAGGAAGTCCACACCTGTGGAGTAACGGTTAGCACGTCTGGCCGCAAAACCAGGTGGCCGGGTTCGATTCCCGGTTGGGGCAAGTTGCCTGGTTGAGGTTTTTCCGGGGTTTTCCCTCAACCCAATATGAGCATATGCTGGGTAACTTTCGGTGCTGGACCCCGGATTCATTTCACCGGCGTTATCACCTTCATCTCATTCAGACGCTAAATAACCTTAGATGTTGATAAAGCATCGTAAAATAACCTACTAAAATGAAAATAAAATAAAATTCCAAGGAAAATGTTAAAATGTCTGGCATTATTCAAATTACCCCTCTTTACTTTAGTAAAATTATATTTATTGAAACTCACTAGAACAAAACAATCTTTCAATTTTCTACACTAATAAAGTCAGACACTTTTACTGAATATGATTAAAGATGAGTGGAACAGAGAAAAATTCTCTCCCGCATCGGGATTTGAACCCGGGTTTCCGCTCTATGTGCTGACGCTCTATCCACTAAGCCACACCGGATTCCCATCCCGATATCGGATTGAATCCTCTCAGTTTAAGTTCCACCTCTTGGGTTCCCTCTAGTGGCCTACCCTCATGCACTGCGTCATAGATGTATGACAGTGGCACAATGACCACACATGAGCAGAGGTGCACTCGTTATGAGTGGCGGAGAGGGGAGGGGGTGTTTGATTCCAAATCGACTATACGACACCGGGAAGGGTTCTTTCTCGTGAGGATGAACATCATTTCAAAAACTTATCCAAAGTAGTTAATTTTTCTATAGACTCATTACTTATGAAAGACCCTGTACATGAGTGGTTGCCAAACACCACGAAATTGTGACGTAATAGAAATGAAACCCGCACACCACTATCGCAGGGAGAGAGGTGGAGTGGGTATCTCCTAAGGTAATGCAGTGAATAACATTGCAGAGACGGACTGTGACCAAAAAACGAAAGCAATATAATATTCTTCTACTTATTAACTATACATACTTTTTGCCATGTTAATTTTTATCCTCCTATTAATTATTTTTGTATTATTAATAAAATAAAATAAATTTATTTTCTTATTTACCGTAGAAAGAGCCTGTATTTTACATCAGCAGATATTTGAAATTAGAAAAACGTACCAGACTCGTCACGAAGTTGTAAATTACACTACATACTTCAAAAAAACGTTGAAGTATTTTACTCCGATTAAGACATAGAAGCCGATATTTTTTATTGTTTATTTATTAATGAAATATTCAAATTACACTCATACGTAGAAAAAAAAAACGTGGAAGTATTTTACACCGATTAAAACATAGAAGCTAATACTTTTTATTGTTTACTCGTATTTATTAATGAAATATTCAAATTACACTACATACGTCGAAAAAAACGTCGATGTATTTTACCCCTATTAAGACATAGAAGCCGTTACTTTTTATTGTTCGTTTATTATTCACGTAACTGGTAAGGGCGTGGTAGTCTTCATAACAAGAAAAATAATGACAACGTACATTGTTCTTTTATACTTCATTTAAAATTTTACAAAAAATTAAGTATCTCATATTTTTGCCATCTGCACAAGATAAATACTTTTCCTTCCATGCTCCTTAAAATTAAGTTTTTACTTAATATCTGTTTTCAAAAAGACATCGAAACATATTGTCCTACACACTTATAACATTACATGCGTACGTCCGCTGCTGATAAAATGTCTTTACTTATATCGAAGTGATGGCTGTAAACAGAGGGTGGGGATATGATGTCATGGTTACGCTTGAGTGGAGACAGGGGCATGTGTCGCGATACAGCTTTTGGCGATCACTGCTGTACATTAATACAATTTTAAAATAAAAAAAAACATGCGTTATGTAGGACAATATGCATAATTTGAAGAATGCAAACAGGAAGAGTTACATTGTATTATGTAAGTAATATGGCAAATTGAATGTAAAAAACTGAGTAAGAATGTAATGTTACGGAATGGCTGATTACCTAATCTCAAACGGTAATTATCTCCGACAAATCATCATTCTCAACTGATTACAACGGACCTATCACATTCTACTTCGAGCCTGGCCGTAGATTTGATGCTCAATGTCTGAACCGAAGTCGAAGGTCGGGACACATTAGTGTCATTCTGGGACTGGACATATCGTGATGGGTTAGGGTCACGGGGTTTACCTATGGCCGGATACGTTCGTCGTATTGGGAAACGTATTGATCCCTACCGGACGAGAACGCTATCCCCAGTGACCACTAAGATTCCAGTACGACAATTCTCCGGTTCACAGTTCGCAAGACGTTGAAACATAGTTTCGGAAGAGGCCTAAGGTCGAAGTGATCTATTAGAATTCCAGGTCATCAGATTTGAATATCATCGAAAATATATGGACGGAACTAAAAAGATGAGGTATGAATTGTTTACACACCAGATAACTCGAAATTCATACCTTCTCTGAGATCAAGTTCTTGAAGCCTAGAAAAACCTCGCCCAGAATGAGGACTATTTCCGTAAAATCGAGGATTGAATGCCCTGTAGAATCATGCCTATGACAGAAGTCGATGGCATATCGTCGTTGTTCCTGCAATAACTCCTATGTGACATATTTATCGATTTTTCGATTTTTGCTCTATTAAATAACTTAAGGGTATATGTACGTGAACGGCCACAAATATTATCAGAAAATGCAGGCTCTAAATTTCTAAAATTTTATAAGGAAATGAACTCACAATTGGACAAAAATTACAAGGTACCACAACAAGACTTATTAGAACTTAAACATCTGATAAAAGTATAAAAAAGGTTACTAATAATGTTTTTCAAACCAGTTTTATCAGAGTATGAAAAAAAAAATCTGCAGTTACATCATTTGGTAACCATAACATCTTTAATATTTTTCCTGCATGTAATAAACACTTATTTCTGAAAAGTAGATTTCTCTCAAACATTTAAAGTTGTTTATTTTAATACAATTAATTTTTTATTTGTCCTACATAAAATATATTGAAATTTATATAATGTTTTGTGACCTAATTTTTCTGTTTTCAAAGTAATGGGCATTATTGTAATCTATCTTTTGCATAAATGCATATTAAATCAGTGTACAAATTTTCATAATTCTATCTCTAATGGTTGTGGAGTTGTGAAATAATGTGTGAAAATTTTCAAATTTTGGAAAATTTAATTTAAAGTAAAAAGTGAATTCAAAAAAATATTATTAGTAACCTGTTTTATACTTTTATCAGATATTTAAGTTCCAATAAATTTTGTTGTGGTACCTTGTAATTTTTGCCCAATTGTGAATTCATTTCTTTATAAAATATTTGGAAATTTAATTTAGAGTCTGCATTTTCTGATAATATTTGTGGTCGTTCACGTACATATATTCTTAAATAGTGATACAGCAAAATAATAAAATCTCCTATATGTAATTATATTTCTTTGTTTCGAAAATGTAAGAATTCATAGTCTCCTGTGTACGGCTGCCATAGGATGAATAAATGTGTTTTTTCTTCCTACTGTAAAATTTTATAGTTTGCACATAGGAGTTATTGCAGGAACAACGACGATATATAAAAAATATTATATTGAAACATTTGTGTTTTTGTGTTCTTTTTCGCATAATTGTTGTCACGGATCTCGCAGTAAATGTGTGTTCAGTGCAACTTGTAGCTAATGATATCCAATTGTATTGCAAAAAGTGTCGCATGCGTCGGTTCAGAATAACCAGGGCTTAACGATGAAGAATGAATGATCGGTTGGCGTCTGAGAGTCGATTTACAGCAAAAAATTACTAATCACCGACGTTTTCAGTTGACAAGGAATTTAATAGGCCTATTAGTAATGTGAACTACAGTGCAATCGAAAAGTCTCTCCGCAGCTATATTAGTTCTTAGTAATCCTAGAATACAACCCTGTAGAAAGTTGGCACTCCCCCATTCATTCCGGTTTGACAACCTCACACTCCCAGTCCATCATATGCTTAGCGACCAGTGCTGCCACTTGAATTCTCCATGAAATATATTTTAATTTTTTGCCTAGTTAGTGGATTCTCGGCTACACAAGCACTGCGGAGAGATTTCTTGATCGCACTGTATAACAAATAACGCAATAAAATAAAGTGTACCTTCGCTATGCATAAGTAATAATTAAGGCTAGGATTTTGATGACCTATATATCATTAAAAAATGTCCTAAAAACAATGCATTTATGACCTAAAAATCTTTCAAAAATGCTCTAAAAATTGATCTTACATTCTAAAATTGGCTTAGTAGGAAAAGGAGTTTTGTGCTACTTAATATTTAGACCAGTAATTAAATGAAATTCTAGTACCAACATTTAAGTTTATTTAATTTTACATATTTTTTTCTAAGTGGTACACTTTAATTAATTATTTTACCTGATGTAATTTCCATGTAGCCCATCACAAGGCCACTCTTACACGGAATTAGCAAGTATAGAGGAGTCTATATTGAAGGGATGGTTGGACTGATCCGTTACATGGGGTGTACTACGTTAAAAGGGCAATATTTGTGTAGGAAAACGATCAAAATATTATACAAAATAATGGGTATTAGCAACCGGCGTAGCTCGGTCGGTTAAGGTGCTTGCCTGCCGATCCGGAGTTGCGCTTGGGCTCGGGTTCGATTCCCGCTGGGGCTGATTATCTGGTTGGGATTTTTTGCGAGGTTTTTTCCAACCGTAAGGCAAATGTCGGGTAATCTATGGCGAATCCTCGGCCTCATATTTCCAAATATCATATCACTATCACCAACTCCATCGACGCTAAAGTCCAGACCTGTGGAGTAACGGTCAGCCCATCTGGCCGCGAAACCAGGTGGCTCGGGTTCGAATCCCGGTAGGGTCAAGTTACCTGGTTGAGGTTTTTTCCGGGGTTTTCCCTCAACCCAATACGAGCAAATGCTGCGTAACTTTCGGTGCTGGACCCCGGACTCATTTCACCGGCATTATCACCTTCATTTCATTCAGACGCTAAATAACCTAGAAGTTGATATAGCGTCGTAAAATAACCCAATAAAATAAAAATAAAAATAGACGCTAAATAACCTCGTAGTTGGTATAGCGTCGTTCGATAACGAAGTAAAAATAAAGGATATTAATGAACAAAATATGTAGACAAAATATCAAAGGAAATAAACATTATTTTATATTAATAATTGGGATTTGTGGCCAAAATTAAATGGAAATACCTTAAAAATGTCCGAATAACACAAAAGATACTTTTATGAGTTGAAACAGGCAAAAAATGCGAAAAAATCCCCTGACAAATATGTCTTAAAACACTCAATTTATCACATAACATATAGGCCTAAATACTAAAGTGGCTATATTTCTGGGGTACTAGAAAAAAAGATACAATTTCATCAAAATCCTAGTCCAAGTAATAATACTGAAACGACAATTTAACACTGCTTATAAATAAATGAGAAAAAGCGTACATAACAAGCACAAATGACAAATTTAGTAATGTATAAACAGATTATTGAAACATAGAATTTACAAAGTATGCCTACATACTCGTATAAATTCTAATATATAATATGTTTAGTCGGAATAATCCAGCTAGTTAGACTTGAATTAGAACTGTGAGTTGGAATGACAGTAAACCGATGAAGATGAAGTTAGTGACTTGTTGATATCTCCGGCTTGCAGGCTACAGGACACGAGAGATGGAGTGGAACGCTCCAAGAAAAGACGAGAGCTAATTCAAAGCTGACTGCAGACAAAGTGAACTAGACGGGAAGAAGGGCTGAGAAAACGAATGTAGGGTAGCTGTATATAGGACAAGTAACTAAATGATAGCCACGTGAAATATATAAGTATATTATGTGTATATAAGACGACATGGGCTACACGAGAAAACAAATGGAGACCTATACTCGATAAGCAACTTCTGTTATGAACTAATTAATAATAATTCTCATATCATTGTCTGGTCAACAAATTCGGAATTGATATTTAAATCTTCTGATTGTAAGTAAACTGTTTGTTTATTTCGGAATATGTATGGTAAGACTTTCCTGTGTTAAATTTCAACGTACCTCGTTTACATGTTTCGACCTAACACAGGAAAGTCGTACCATACATATTCCGAAGTGATACAGTGTTAAAAGTTGTGTAACCAAGATGAATATGTCTGTTTATCTCCGGTTTCTTAGGGCTGTGAATGCACACGTGATTAGAGTGACCAGATTCACATCGATAAAAAAGAGAACACAAAGCTTCAAAAAGGAGGACATTGTTCGAAAGAAGAGGACAGAAAATATGTACTTAGATTTGGGCTTAGGTCTATTTTATACTTTAAATTACTTCAATATCTATTTTATTACAAAATATTTACAGTACAGATTTAAGCGAGAAATATGTAATGCATTTGTCGAGCTATGAAAATACTTTCCTTTAGCACGGAGTAACGCTTGGAATAAGGCATAGCTGACATTGGTCGACTAGCGATTTTTTTAAAACCTAGCTATCCCACCATGTATGTTTCCCGCTCTCACAGGTAACTAACCTAATTGTAGCCTATAAAATTTATATGACGTGAATGAAATTTAACAATTATTAACAGAAAGTCAGATGTTCAAATTTATGTAACTTTATTTCTATCAGCGCATATCAAACTCAAAAATCTTTTTTAGTATTATACATAAGGTCTTTGATCAAACTACAGTATGATTTTTTAGTCTTGACAGTCGCCGACAATGTGCCCCTGGGTCAGGCGAGTCCATTAAGTTACGCCAGGCTCAGGTTAGTCTGTCGCCTGCAGTCAGAGCGATCGGATGTCACGCATGCTGAACAGCGTTGTGTTTCCAGTACAGTTAAGCTGTACTGCAATCCTTTACCGACCCCTCGCCCTTATCTCCACTGTGGAGCTCTGCCCACTACTACTATTACTTCCCCTCTTTCGCGTCGCTGAGCTGTCAGGACTAAATAATCGAACTGTACCTTCCGTATGACACAATAAAATTCGTGTTTTAATCACATATACAGAGATGGATCCGCTGTGTAGCAACATATTTCTAGCTGTACTGTGAAGACAGAAGCATTACTATAGTATAGAATTCTTTAGTTGGCAGAGAAATTTAGACAGAGAAAGATATATTTCTTACTTCTCACTCACTCAGTGGCTGACCGGAACTCTGTGGGGTGGGGGGATGGTGGCAAGAGACAGACACCCTTTGTGAAACTATTTGTATGTGCAGTGGCGGATTCTTCTACTTCTACTTCCATGTTGTCGTCACCGTCATCGTCGTCACTATCAGAATCCAAACTTATTACGAAACGATCCACCGCCTTGTCAGTCATTCCATCCCTTTCCCAATAAAAATCCTCTTCCTTTTTAACATGTTCACACGCATTTTTACAATTCTCTGGCGTAACCATGGACAACGCTTCTTGAAATAATTTTATAACTTCACTGGATTTGAAAGATACATTATGTTTAGTGACATCATTTTTCACTTGAGCCCAGATGAACTCAATGGCACTAAAATTGCAGTGGTATGGTGGCAGTCGTACTACGGTATGCTGGTGTGGTTCACTTTGAGCTAATGTAGGCCTATCCAGTTCGTACCTTACCATTTTTTCATTTTTCAATTTTATCATGTCGTACAGTATGATTTTTGTCGCCTTTGGGTCGTACTCTAACTTATATTGTTCTGACGTAACCAGGACTGCATGTCTGATTTAGAAGAT
The DNA here is from genome assembly GCF_040183065.1 of Periplaneta americana. NCBI lineage: Eukaryota > Metazoa > Arthropoda > Insecta > Blattodea > Blattidae > Periplaneta > Periplaneta americana. Next base: position 68,101,957 of record NC_091122.1, on the reverse strand, counting down.
GCAGAAGTGGGAGCTTTATTTAACTGTACAGAATGGTAAGAGGCGTTGTCCATTACTATGATGCTGTTTTGTGGAATGTTCAGAAGGAGTTCGTTTTCGAACCAATATTTGAAATTAACGGCGTTCATTTCCTCATGGGGATCGTTGGTAGATTTTGACTTAAAACTGTGATAGGCTCCTGGTATAAATCCAGAGGAAGTTCCAGCATGCACAATAATAAATCGTCCCCCTTTTCCTAAGGGTACGTTCAGAGGAATGTCACCATCGTCACAAATCCAAATTTTGCTCTTCATGTGATTAATGTTTATCCATGTTTCGTCCAGGTAAACTATAGAGTGGCCGGTTATTCTTAAGTCGCACATCCTCCTTAAGAAATGGAATCGCTTAGCAATTATGTCGGGTTTCTCTAGCAGAAGCTTCCGTCCGAAGTTATTCTTAGCGTAACGGAAATTAAGTTTTTTTAGTAATTCCCGAACCGATCATTTGCTGCCAGAAAATAAGCCAGACTTATCGAGAGCATCACGAATATCTTCCACACTCGGAATAAAATCAGTCTTGTACAAGGAGTAAATCTGCCTCTTGATGGGAGATGCAGTGAATGAGTCTATATTGGTTTCGTGGGAGTTCTTTGCGGCCGCTTTTTGCCCGGAGTTGACACTTTTCTTCCTGATTCATCTGCTTCTCTCTTTTCGTTTAGGATACGGTAAACAGTGCGTTCAGATACTCCACACGCAGCAGCAATTCGCTTCGCTTATTGTACGGTTTCCGAGTTTCAAGGCATCGTACTCCTCTACGAAAATCTTATGTACAGTTACCCTTAAAAGGAATGAGACGACTCTTGTTCGTCGGAAGTTAAAGTTCTACAGCGCGGTTCACTCGATATCGACGTAACGATACATAACATGAGAAATACAGCAAGAATTGTTACGAGGACCACAACAAGGACAAGGACCAAAATAAGAATCACGAAGAAGACAGCCATTTAAGGCCACGATTTCACAACATAGCTAGGGTCAAAAGCTATCATTTCTTCTCTGTACCGAATGGCAAATGCCTACTATGGGATCTACATTCTAGACTGGTGTTGTCACTGTCTTGTCTCGGTAGCTCATATAGTAGCGTGTCGGTTCCACTACTTAGCCGAAACGTCTCGTGTTCGATCCCAGGTGAAACTTTTTTTTATTGAGGTGTAATTAATTTCTTTAGAGTTCCTAGACTAGGCCCTATCTAATTTGTCGAAAGATATGAATAATTTATGCCCAATTTCTGGGTCTTACAAATGGGCTGAACCTCGTTAAAAAAATAAATCTTACTTGAAAGTTAACAGTATTTTTCCTCAAACAAAAACCACAAGAAACAAAAAGAGACCTGTCAACTTAAAATCTTGTCTACATTCCATCAGCTTCTATTACAGCTCTAAGTCGGTCCGGCATGGATGTCACGAGATTGTGGAATAAATTCTAATCCCCGGCGAGATCTTCCCAGGTTTCAACAACTTGATCCCACAATTCGTCTCGATTTCGAGGGCGTCGGTGGCTATCCTTCTCTTTTTCAATTCCGCCCATAAATTTTCGATGACATTAAAATCAGGTGACTTCGGAGGCCAATTAATGATTTCGATCTCGGGTCTCCTTTGAATGCTTGCGGCATAGTGCACGGAATGGTTATCCTGTTGGAACAGCAATGTTCCTTCGGGAAAACGTTCTAGGGTCGGAAGGGAGGAATATATTTTCCAGAATGTGCTCGTAAGTTCCCGCATTAAACCGGCCATTGATGCGTTCTATAACGCCAGGTCCATCGTAAGACATCCACCCCAACACGATATCACAGTCTACTATATACAGTCACGAAGCTTGAGTTTTGAGGGTGCTAGAAACAATAGACTATGACGGTACTATTTTGCATTGCCTGTAATGAGGCGATATTAGCGATCCTAGTGGTGAGCAACTATCTAATTTTTGCATATTTACTACGTATTGAGCTTCGCGACTGTATATACTAGACTGTGACGATATGCTAAAGCGCCCCGATCTTTCACGTCGGTGCACATAGCGCTGATCATGTCGGAGACCATCCTCACGATAGACACGGACAGGACTTTCGTAATCACTCGAGATGGTTGTTTCGTCGGAGAAAATTACATTTCTCCAATCGAAATCCACTCGATTGGTAGCGAAGGCAAGACGGTCGACAGCTTGTGCTTCCCCCAATATTTCCATTTGCGCAGCCCTCCGGCTCCTAATACCGCGGTTCCTCAACCTGCTGATCACAGTCTGTGAAGAACCGGGAAAGTTAGTTGCTGCTCTTATTTCGTTAGCAGTCCAAAAGGGGTCCTGTCGAACTTCCTCGAATAAGAGAGCATCCTCTTCCAATGAAGAAATCCGGGGACGTCCAGGAATAGGGCGATTTTCGACCTCCCCTGAATTTTGGTAACGATGAACCCACCTCTCGGCTGTACTTCCAGAAACACCGACCAAACGGCCAGCAGATCTAGCCCCATATTCAGCCTCAACTAGAGCTATAACTCGCTGTCTCACGTCACGTCGGTTCGCCATTAAGATGAGAAATGAGAGATGATGATAATACTTTAGTGTAGACAATGACTATTTAACGTGATATAGAATTATTGAAATAAGGGTCATCTTGCACAGTAAGAGTTAATAAATCAACTCTAACTTAAATATTTAAATAACAGGATATAACAGGAAGTCCAATTGTTGCGAAGCTAATCAAATTAAATCTAATTACATTAAGTAAACAAACCCCAAGTTATGACACCACATTGCTACAGCTAAATTGTAGGTTATTAACATAAGCATTGAATAGGTCTGTGCTTATGTATTGGACGACAAAACCAAACATCGAAAGTTCGAATCTTCCCGAGTAATGTAACTTCTTGCTTTTTATAATGTAAATCAGACTTATAACTACAATCATTCATTTTTCTTAATATTTATTAATATTTATAGCCAACATTGAATTTGTAAAGAAAAGACTTTAGAAATCTCATATGGAATTTGTGATCTGTAGTGACATAGACATAGATTATCTCTCGGAACTTTTCCGTAAAAGTAAATTAAATTCACTCCTTGAAACTGAAAACCTTAGTCGTAGACTCATTTTCCCCACCAGCATACAAGCTGAAGTAGCACAGCCATTGATAAAAGTTTTGTACACTGAATTAGACTGAATTCCTATTCGGGAGCACCTATAATCAATGGCTTGTATGAACATAATAAACAAATCCTGTTTCCAATGTTACTGAACAATTTCAAAGTATTAATTTAAAAACTAAAAAAGGGTCGTAAATGCTGTATCTAGTGATTATTTACATTTATGTCTACAAAATGAATCTTGGAAAAACGTATATGTTACTGGTACTACTGATATTAAGAGTAAATGTATTGTATTTTTCACTCCATTTCAGAATCACTTCAGTGGATGTTCTCCACTCAATGTTGTGAAAAAATTCAAAAGTAAAATCATGTAGATAATGCAGGGACTTACAAATCTCATGTATTAAAAAGAAGAATCTATATGCAATGAGCTGCAATGCAACTATCCTCATATTCTTAAATACTACAAGAAGTACAGTGTAATTTATCAAAATTTATTAAAGAGGGAAATAGAACACATTTGAATAGAAAAGCACAAAATCCAGATAATGAAATTAAAGCTATTCGGAATATTATTAAAGTTAAACTTGTAGATATCCTAAGAAAGAAAATATTTTTTCATTGAAATTTGTGATTATAAAGTAGAGGATCCCAACTCTATTGCAAATTCTTTTAACGTCTTATAGTATATAGTACAGAAATACTATTGACAACTTCAACATTCAAGGTTTTGCAAAAGGTATAGCAATTAGTTACTTAACACATGCATTTAATAGTTAGTATTAATATATGTAATTAATCAATAACTGCAACAGTGCTTATACATTCAATCATAACATGAATTAAATTGAATGCACATTAAATTAAACACGTAGATAAAATAGTTAAAATCAACTGAAGGGGTGAGAATGAAATAATCCAAAGCCATACTTTTAACAAAAATTGTTTCGTGCGAGTGAATTTATTACACATATGGGAAAGCTTCTAATAAAATATTGTAATAATTACTCAACAAATGACATGGCCTAAGGACTCTAAACCTTTGTAATCGTTTGTCTGTGTGGCTTAGGAATATATTTTTAATTTCATTTTAATTGTTAGTTTTTAATATATATATATATATATATATATATATATATATATATATATATATATGTGCATTTACATTGTATGTGTGTGTATAAATGCATTCATTAGATTAACGTTTATAATATTATAACTTGTAATTTTGTAATTTCTGTGATCATTAACACTTAATCTGAGGACTTTGTAAAACTCTATTTCAACGTTATTTAGAAAAAAAAATCGTTGATATAGACTAAGAACCGAACTCGCTCTCTTCTACACAACATGCAGAGATCTTAGTGTCTGAGCTATCGCAACGACACGAAAGCTTTACTTTCTGTGCGGAGTGTCGATCTAGTCATGAAGGTCCATTGTCGATTTAACTACACGATTTACGTATATATTTATCTCTTATTTACGTAATATTATCATATTTTTTGCAGTTTTTGAAGTGAATTCCGGAACGATGCTAGTAACAAACCAAATAGCTTTGAATCTAAGTAACTCAATATTCGTTATCTTGTGTATCAGTGCTCTGGTCTCTGATCATGCGCAGTGTTTTACATCTGAGACTTAAGAATATTCAATCGTCTCATTCCTTTTCAGGGAAACTGTACATTGCACACTATTTCCCTGGCGTCAGACTGCAGTGGCTTTCCTCTTGTTCCTACACCAAGAATCAAAAACACTAGGACAAGTAGGCCTAATATAAAGCACAATACTTCTAACATTTTAATTATAATTATAGACACCTTCTCAAACTACACTGAAAAATGTTGTTAACACACAGTTGTAATAATATCCACCACTGACAACTTTTCCAGATGTACTGGTGAGGGAGAGGGAGGAAAGAAAGAGGAAATGCTATTGTACAAGTGTCTGTGTCCCAGTGTTAGTTCAACTCACCCTCCCTGATCCTTCCCAAGACATCAGGTAGCTCTGCCAACATAGACCTTCCCAAGTATAGCTGCCTCCAAACATATTACATAGTTCATAGTTCTCGGTATATAGTGTGTTACGGACCTTAAGGCTTGTATCATACTTAAGAGTATGTTAATATCTATTTTATTACAAAATAATTATGAAAAAGAACATATGAAAGTGGACAAAAAATATATTTTTACATTTATATTCGCACCTTGATCTCTCGATTTACTTGCTACCTCTGAGCAACGACCATAACGAGGAGGAAAGAGAATTATGATCGTTGGCAAAGAGGTTAGTCTATTCTGCTGCCACCTACAGACAAATTACTTGAAAAAAAAGCCAAATCAGATAAATAAAAAATATCAGGCATACACGTTACGAAAAGGAGGACATTTCTTGATTTTTTAAATATCCGCCCGGACCCCGGACAAAGGCCTAAAAAGGAGGACATGTCCGGACAAAAGAGGACGTCTGGTCACCCTATTCGTGAATAACATTAGTTCCACTCCTACCTCAAAGGGACTAGAAAATGAGAGCTCTTAATACCTCAGCACAGAAGTGCTTCGACCCATCTATGGTAGAAATTAAATAACTTGTACCGCACTCGGAACATTACAAGCATCGCAGCTGCTTTTATGTTATCGTCTTTGTTGTATCAAGAGGTTCTTAGGTTGTAAGTCGTGGAAGTTTTTTATGATAATTTGAAATACTGTTTGGATTCTCAATATAGCTATATATGTTGTATTTATTGTCTTCAGCTTTCCGTGGCATTGGTGGCCATTTGCAATTGATATACGGTGCCACCACTCGAGCACTCCCTCATTTACAATTTCATCAGCAGTGTTGCCAATTCAGCGGTTTTCCCGCTAGATCTAGCGTCTTTCAGTGTTGGTTTAGCGGCAGTGGCGTAGCCAGCGGGTGGGCCAGGTGGGCCCAGGCCCACCCAAAAAGTATGCGAATTTTTAAGTTTTTTAAATGGAAAATACTTAACATTAAAACTAAACCATGGATCCAAAGGAATAGTTACAGTCAATAGCATTAAGGTAAGAAGTAAAAAATGCGTTCATTTCTTCAAGAGCCAATTTAACTATGTTGGATTGGGTCTAAAAATTGTCTGGCAGCGATAAAAAAAGAAGGAAGCCGTGGAGGCTACTGAATTGTTGGAGGAAGAGCAAAGAAAGCTTGCCAATTTAACTGATGCACAGAGAACGATATTCGGTCCTCGTGCCACCATGCTCGTTACAGGGCTGCTATGAATCGCGTGATGCTGATTACAGGGCGCATTCGAAATCGTGGTCTTGAGCTGTTCGTATCGTGGAGTGTATTGTGCAGAGCGGGTAGTAGCCAGCGAGTGCGTTACATATTCTGCGTTTTATCCCTGATATCAGGAGTTTTATATAGTTCAAAGTGTGTTTGTTAAATAATAGAGTTCTTTATAACATTCTATGTACTTAACAATGCCCCCCGTTTCGCCCTAAATTAGGAAGTGCTAATAAAACGTTACACAGTCAAACTAAGGAATTATTTATAACGTTTTTAAATATATGAAAAACGAAACAGGCTCCGCTCGTAACATAAGGAATAGGCCTATATACAGATTAAAATAAACCGACCATAGTATCCTAGTTATCGGAACATTTTAATAAAATCACACAGAATTAGTGTTTTATTACAACGTCAAATATCAATTATTACACGATTACATATTCCTTATAACATCTTTGTCATTTCATTCAGTGATTTTATATGTAAAAAAAATCGTGCTTCTGTATTTTCAACAATATTATGTTACTAGTTACTCTGCAACAAGGTTTAGGTTCCGTTACATGCGCTGTGATAAATCTCACTCGAAACATCAAGCCAGCAGACGACTGAGAACTGACGACAGTTTGCCAATCGAATCGAAGCGAGGTCGAGTGCACCCGAATGTTTCCGGAAGTTCGCGCAGCTTTCTGTGGCAAGCTCTTCTTGCGTCTACTCGACATTAGGTAGAAAAATTTGACACATTTTATTTGGTATCTTTAGACGATATCCTTGCTCTTGCGAATTCATTATCGGAAGCACGTCTCCAAAAACGGATATTAGTAAATGTTCGTCCTTCATTAAGGCAAAGATATAAAACTTTTCAAAGCTCAGAAACGAAGAAAAATTCAACAATCATGCCAAGCACAAGGCTTTGCAATCTATCAATTCTATACATCGAGAGAGAGAAAAGTTGGGATTTGTTGAAGAACCTATCATCAGCGATCGACAGATTCGTTGCTAGGAAATCTCAACCTTATGAAGCGTTTGTATAAGTATGCCTTGCATGATTGTTTATCATAATTTTGCATGTTATTAAATAAGACTTCCGAGAATGAGTTTCAAGAGAGTTGACGGAACGGCATTGTCAGGAGATGGGTCAGGTACTTTCTAAACCCTACATATATGGCCCTCCCAAAATTATTATTCTGGCTACGCCACTGTTTAGCGGGTAAAATTTATTAAATTTGTATTGCTCATATAGGGATTTAGCTATATTTTTTAAAACCTAAAGCGGTAAAATAATCTTATTTTACATTGACAATAGAGCAATTTAGCGGTTTTTTTTCTGTCCCTTAGCGGGTTTTTACGAATCGAGTTGGCAACTGTGTTCATCAGTGTTTCCTTGCTGTTTGAATCAACAACAATGATACAAATAAACACGTTAAAGCTTATACGCTCTTGTCTACTTTATCTAATCTGTATTAATGCTCATCTACTCTCCCCCCATCCAAATTCCCTCCTTACTGTTTCCTAGCCCTATTGTTAAATTCTATAATTTCTTCTTCCCTCCGCTTAAATCCTTCATAATTTACTTCCTATTCACGTTCTATCATTTATCTAGACTACAGTCCGTGGCTATCCAGATTACCACAATCCTTTGCGCCGGAAATGCCGACAAATCAGTCATTGTTATTCCAACGCGCGCTATTTGCCGTATACAGTTGTAAGGGAATGAATTTTAGCTTATGTGGCCTAAATCAGAATCAAATATTTTTAATTTTAAGGGCCACGAACACTGGCCTAAATTGAGTTTTACTTTTAATGTTCCTATCCTAATCGTGTTGAAATGGAATAACAATGGTAACCGATTGCGCTACTCTGAGTATCCCTGGACTCTGGACTCAGCGGTCGTCAGCACAGAGCACCCTGGGACTCGCGTCTCTTACCCGTGGAGAACAAACTGCACTATGGTGCATTCGTAGCTGCTAGCGGATATGCTCTCTACCTCTTCCTGCTGCACGACGGGGCATACGGGACGGCTCCGTTTACCCTTTACTCATTTCAGCGAGTGCTGACGACCACTGCCCTAGCTTCTATCCTCCCTCTATCTAATCATTTGTCTACTAACTGTTCCCTATTTCTAGACCCTCTAAAGTATTTAAAATCCCCCCTCTCTCTCCCCCCTTTCCCCCTCTCCCTCTCTCCCTCTCTCTCTCTCTTATTTGTTACATTTATATTTACTTTCACATTTCTTGCACCTTAACCTGATCATTGTAGCCTTCACTACACTGATCCACTTAAGTTACAGCTCTCTTAGTAAAAATTATTTCACCATTTTTTTTCTCTTGTACGGAGGAGGGACCCGAAGGCTTACACTGCAGCCTTAAGGTACGGCCACACGTCGCTACTTTTGCAGCGCTGCAGTACAAAAAACTGCGCAACTCTTGTACTGCGACGTGTGAACAATGGTGCAACCCGAAAAGTAGCGGCTGCCGAACCTGCTGCCCGCTACTTTTCCATGCTGCGCACAGCTTAAAAGTAGCGACGTGTGAACAGGGTTCTCAGGGTTGCAGCCGCAGCATTTTTGATATCGGTTTTGTTGAAACTTTTGCTGCGGTTGCAACCAGTGTTACCACCCAAATGTGCCAATGATACTTTTATTGTTTGGATATATTTTAATGTTAAATGTGATGAATATAAATTATTTGTAACAGTTATTAAATACACAACACGGTCTGAGCATAATTGCTGACGACATAATTCATTTTTTAAATTTTCCGTAGCGTAGTTTCAAACAGGAGGGTTGCCAACATTGATTACGTGAATATGCTGTTGGTTATCATTTAAGTATATAGGCGTTTTTAAAAGGTTTATAGTAAAAATAATGTCAATTTCTGAATACTAGATACGACAGAAAAGCAGATAATAGATAAGGAAGTTTTCGCATGAGTTTCTTAATAATGCGAACATAACCACAAAATGTATATTGAGAAGTCAACACGGAGATGGAAACCTGCATCATGACTGCGGCTGCAAAAGTAGCGCCTTGTGTGTGAACAGACTCGCAACCTCCAGTTGCAACTTTTGCTGCACTCGGGTTGCGCAGCACGAAAAGTAGCGTGCAGCGCGCTACTTTTGGCTTACGTGTGAACACGACACGCAACTTTTGCAGCTGCAGTACAAAAGTTGCGCAGCAAAAGTAGCGACGTGTGACCGTACCTTTATGCTTATTGTGCTAACCACTGCTATTCTTATGAATGATTGGGTAGCCGAACGGCCGTGGTCTTGTACAAGTACAGCGCGCTGCACCGTGAACTTAACCGGGCTATTGTATGGATGATGATGATGATGATGATATGTGAATTAATGATGGCGAAATGAGTCTGCGGTCTAACACCGAAAGTTACCCAGCAATTCTGCTTCAATTGGTTGAGGGAAAACCCCGGAAAAATCCCAACCAGGTAATTTGTCCCAAGTACACTATTATCACTTAAACTAAAAGTTCTGACTCTCCAATTAGTTCACTGTCCAATATTTACAACTTGTCATTGATTACACTTCCTAATCTAAACCCCACATTTTTCAGTCACATTCAATACCAACATAGCATATTATAGAGATACAAAGCAGTATAAATTGTAGAAAAGAAAAAAGGAAAATACCATGTATGATGAAGAGAAACCAATGTTTTCACTTGGGATGTACGTTTTCTAGTCATCGTACGTTGCACTACTGTCTGTAGACTAGCTAAAAAGTTCTACATAAAATGCCGTATGATCACTTGGGATGTACTGCTTCACTTTTTCTTCACTTCATTCTGTTTTTTGGCACTTTTCCTGCTGGTTAGGGTTGGCTTGTTGGTGGAGGAACAGTTTCTCGCAAAAGTGCCGTGAAGAATGTGTGGCGTACTAATTCATTAATACTACTAGATACTTTAATGTATTCAACTCTGTCATGTGTACACTCAAAGTGGAATAGGGTACACATTGCAAAATTGATTATCTGATTTCTTTATTTGTTTCTTATTCTTCAGAAACAGCAATCTTTCTGTAATGTTTCTCCTGTTTTCAGCTGTTCGCAATCAAGTCCCCACTGCCAATTGAAGAGTTTTAAAACGATGCATTTTACTGACTAATGACCAATTAAAACAAATTCTGATTTTAACTTGCCTATAACAAGACAGCGAACAATGTTATTGGCTCTCTTTCAAGCAAAAACTATGGGTTTATCAATATAGCCCTCTTTCGAAACTACGATAAAAATGAAAATATAAAAAATGATTACTTACGCCCCTTCAAAAATTCAATTCATATATATTTTATTACGTCCATCTACAAATGTGTAGTTTGAACATATATTTCTAATTGTCAACAATAATTGTAATTTATGCTGTACATAGTGCAATAGAACAATGTTCACTAGTAATTGCGCTTTATATTATTGAAGCTAGCGATAGAATGAATTAAAGATAGTAAATAAATTAGTAGGCCTCTATATTCAAAGGCATTGTATAACTGACAACAAACATCAAATAATATATAACACAATATTAAATGTATGGACATACTGTTGGAATACAGACATATGCATAAACAGTCATAGTAATACAGTCCGCAGTCACTATTACGTTAAAATTGCAATTAACGAAGAGGCTCAAGCACACAACACGAAATGGTACACTGGCGTTCAAAGATACCTGACCCTACTAATCGATAGTGATCGATCATTTGTTGTTGTAAGAGTGACTTACTTAGTTATTACTTCTATGAATAGATGGCGAAGCTACTAGCCAGTGTCACCAATTGTACATACCCGCATTATACAGGGACATAATTTAATTTTTACTTCAATTTTTATTTTACCTGAGATTTTTAATGTAATTCACTCCCACCCCCTCTACTAGTAAACTTCCAACCGTCTTCCATACAGAACCAAGGCCGCGTATGCAGTCAAAGTCGCCTTACGTTCATAGTAAACTGTACTGAGTTAGTCAGTATAGTACGTTCCAGAAATATGTTCGCGTTTTATAGTGACGAAAGAGCTTTCAATATTAAATTATATTTTCGCACAGGTACTGTCGTCCGTTTGCCTACGTCGCATTTCGGTTTCCCCCACCGGCTTCTACTCGCCCCTCTGTAAAGGCTAGTGGCTGGGCTGACTTAGCTCTTTTCATTAATTTCTGTTAAGAATTGTAAGTATACGTAATATTCTACAACTGTTTAAAATAACTCAATGAAAAGGCCTCGTTAAGTAATTAACTGTCACGTGATTTCCCCCCTCTTTCTACGACCCTGCGACAAAACTACTTGGACGGACAGTAGATAGCATGTCTGAGTAATTTTATCTTTTCGGATCGGGCAGAAGTGTAGATTTAATTTACAGTAAGTAAGGTACTCTTTTATTGAGTAGGTACATAATTATTTCAACATGAGTTACTATTACGAAGGACGAAACTGGTTATTGGAATTAGGTACAATAGTCTATAATGCGATAATATGCAAAAAAGAACGGAAGCCCATATCGAAATGAACGGCCACCATTTTCAAAAATGTGTTTAAATATCCATATTATTATTATTATTATTATTATTATTATTATTATTATTATTAATATTATTATTATTATTTCAATTTAACTTTTAACTTCATTGTCTATATTGTACGCTAATGTGCTGTAGACAGTATAATATACAGTAGGCCTCACTGCATTATGAATTCGTCCGAATGGATAGCTCAGTTCGAGAGTAAAAACACTTATAGTACTGTTTTTTTATTAAACAAAAAACGTAATGAATATTATCAAACTCAAAATCGCGATATTTTATAGTTTACGTAAATGTATGAACTACTCTTCTTCCCTCTTATACCTAGTAAAGTGATTTGTTTCTATTTTACGTCAGTATCATCGAACTCCAGTCGTGGAAGGGGGTAACAAACGGTGTTTCGGTTCTCAACCGTTAATCCAAAGGTATAACCAGTTTAATATTAGAAATGTTAGTAAAAATAAAATGATGTTGCTCTAGAATTCAATATTTCATCTCCCTCTGCTGATTGTAAAACAACAGTGGATTTAGCGGGAAACCGCTGATACTGTCAATTATAAGAATAATTTTGTACTTAATCTACATCAGGCATGTCAGAAATGAGGCATTCATTGTGCATTTATGTGCGCGGATCGACGGTCTGTGCGGAATGCATCATTCAGGCGTTGCTCTCACCAGTTCTTAGCTGGAGGGGTGTACACTAATCTATTCTGCGCTTCTAGTGTTGGATTAAATAGGCTTTTGGACATCATAAACACACTTAGCAGAAGGAAAAAAAAACAGTTATTATCAATGTCTGCATTTGATACTTGTAATACAAGAAACATTAGGCTTACTCAGTTATACTTCACAAAATAGTGGTTTGTAAAGCATAATTTATTAACATGATTTTTATATAGTATTTGAAGAAAAAAATATTGCAGTAATTTCGAAACAACAAAAAGGAACAAGTATTTCATTTTACATAGTAGGTACTAATTATTTTGAAGTAATAGACCCTACTCTTTCATTGTTTCTCAAGCATTATTATTTATTGGGACCATTGGTACACAAATGTTGAAGAAAAGTATTATACTCCCAATTAATTACATGCAGTAGAATATTGTGAAGTTTTTACACTGAAGTAATTTCCTTGCTGTATGTCAATATAAATTAACTAATATAAATTAAGCTTAGAATTTAAATTCACATATAGTTTATTTTGAAAATTTTGAGAGAAAATATCGACAAGTCGGGAGAGTTACTGAAATGAATTAGAAGTGTAGTTCACAAGCTGTGAAGCGACGATATTCTATTTATGTCAGGTTTAAAGATTTATTAATGTAAGTATATTAACATAATATAGATGGAAAATTTGCCGTTATATATTTTTCCAGAAAATTTTTCCGCCTTGCAAATAGTTGCTTTCTTCTCTTCTTACAACCTCAAGAGCCTCACATGTATTCCTCACTATATTCTCATTACTTATCAGCTTATGAAATAAACGTCGTCAGTCGTCTAATCTTTGATGCCTGTGTTAGTACAGACTCCAAAACAACGTCATTGTCAATTTCGTTTTGCCGCGAGAGTACTGATTAAGAAATAAGCGCTGGCGAATATCATATTTTGAGAACTTTACTCATCTGATCTAAACTGTCACAAGGCTCTTACGTCGACATGGGTTGATGAAAGCCTTTCATTTTAAAATAATTATTGTTGGCTGAGGAAAATATAGGCTAACAATTATGTTATGTGATTCCTCTTCTTCGTTTTATCTGTGGAGTCCTCACTTTATTCGTCACAACGCATTCACAGTCACAGCTCAATCAGCACCAGTACTGATCTCTGTTACTGAAACAAATGCGGATCTGCTGCTGCAGATACTGTATAGCCCTGACGCGCGCCCCTCCAACCTGATTCACTCCCTCAGGTAGGGAAATAGGAACTGCACATTACACAGAAACAGCTTCACAATGGAAGACCCTATAGAGTTTATATATATTATTTTATTTATTTTGTTTGTTTATTTTATTTGATATTAAATATATTTTGTTGGGGTGACCCAATTTTATATCAACACTTACTCTGATTTTTTGGTCATTTTGCGCGACTGCAAATGTGCAGGGTTTTGACATGCCTCATCTACATCATCATTTTCCCCGATACATTTTTATCGCCCCAATAATGGTGCCACCTATTGAGAACTAGCGGACCTATTTCAAAGTTTGTCAATTTTTTTATGTCTTTGGTTCTTACGCTTCCCGAGGTTAGTAAGTTCGCTTACACGATCATAAAATAGTAGGTCAGATATCTTTGAACGCCAGTGTACCTACGTCAAGACATGAGTTTTTTTTTACTCACGACTTAACCTAATGCTAACGTCCTAACTCTGCCTGTACTCATTCATAACCAAAGCTCAGAACTTTGAGACTTGTGTGTCGTGCGCATGAGTATGGTTGCAGGTACAACGTACCCGATGTTCCTGCTACAAGAGCTCAAGGACAGTCGTATGTACTAAGAAAGTGGTCACATCGAATGATAAGATGGCAGACGAGGAAACTGTGTCGTGTCGAAGCCAATAATATTTAGAGAATTAGGCCTACAGGTAAACGGTCTGTTTGAGGAATTAGAACATTACAAGTTATTCGAATGGATATTATAGAATTTGAAAATATATTTTTTTTATTTTATGTACAGAATTTCGTGGAGATATATTATTTTCTTCGAATGGAGAGTTTATATTTTGTAAGTTTTGCCACACACAGACTAGAGGTTGGAAACGGGCATTCATTGAAAGACATTGCAGTGCCTTAAATAGGTGGAAAATTCGTCCATAGCCATGGATCAAGTAGCAGAAGAACCTACCCTAGAAGTGACACACAAATTTAAAACTATTTCCGAGAAAAATTTAGGATATATAGGTTTTTTCAAAAGTCAGTTCAAACATTAAACAGCTATGAATATAATATTTGAGATAAGGATAGATAGACAGACAGACAGACAGACAGACAGACAGATAGATAGATAGATAGATAGATAGATAGATAGATAGATAGATAGATAGATAGATAGATAGATAGATGGATGGATGGATGGATGGATGGATGGATGGATGGATGGATGGATGGATGGATGGATGGATGGATGGATGGATGGATGGATGGATGGATGGATGGATGGATGGATGGATGGATATATTTGTTCCATAATATTCTTACATTTGCTTTACAGCATAGAATGAAGAACATGTCCAATTCTTACGTTTAACAATAAAATGCAATACATATAAAATGCAAATATGAAATATGTACGGAATTAATACTCGTACCTTAATAACAATAATATTTTATACAATGTAATATGTTTACCATTTAATATTATTATAATATTTACACAGTACTGTGAAATGTCAAGAATTCATCTACAGAATAGAAAGTGTGAGATATTAAGTAATTTTTTAGTTTTGTCTTAAATAATGCAGGGTTTTGGCTATGATTCTTAATATCTTCAGGAATACTATTGAACAATTTTATCGCCATGTAACGTACTCTCCTTTGATGATGGCGTATGAAAATCATTCCTTCTGCGGGTATTTATACTATGTATGGCTGAGTTAGTTGGAAAATTTTCTTTATTACATAAGAGGAAATTTATTGTAGAGTATATGTATTGATTTGTTAAGGTTAGAATCTCTAATTTTTTTAAAAATAATCTACATGATTCTCTAGCCCTTGCTCCAACTATTATTCTAATGGCTCATTTTTGTAATAAGAATATATTTTTACTATCTACAGAATTTCCCCAAAATATTATTCCGTAGGACATAATGGAATGAAAATAGGCAAAATATATTGTCTTTAAGGTACTACTGTTTAGAAATTGTTGTAACGACCTAATTGCGAAGCATGCTGAGCTAAGTTTGGGGGTTATTTCTTTGATATGATTTTTCCAATTTATTATATTATTAATTTGCAAACCAAGAAATTTGGTTGTTGATGTTTCTAGTAGAGGTATATTGTTGATAGTTGTGTCCAACGTTTCAGAGATTAAATTTGAAGTGGCTTTAAATTGAATTATGTTAGTTTTATTAATGTTTAATGCTAGTTTATTGGTTGTAAACCAGTCATAAATTTTAAGGAGAATTGTTTCTGTTTTATATTTGAATGTGGCAAAGTTATTGTCTGTAATTATGATACTTGTGTCATCTGCAAATAGTATAGGATAACCTATTCCTTTTATTATGGGGCCAAGGTCATTTATAAAAATTAAAAAAAGAAGAGGCCCTAATATAGAGCCCTGTGGGACCCCTGTATGAACATTTCCCCATGTTGAAGTAGATTTAAAGGAGTTATTAAATGCGTTGATTTCTACTTTTTGTTTTCTGTTCAGGAGATATGACTCAAACCACTGATATGCTATGCCTTTAACCTTCCAGTAGTGGCGCCCTCTTTCAGAACATCACTGCTGGCGCCAAGTCTGGTAGACCCATATATATTTAATTTTATTTCTTACTCTTCCAACCAATTTATTAATATTTTAGCAATTTGACAGCATTCATAGGATATACTGAAAGGGGTGAATTACAAATAATAAGCAGTTTGTTGTTATATAACATCTATTTTAATTAATTTTAAAAGATTGAAAAAAAGTGAATGTAATGTGAATTTTATCAACAAAATACTTTCAAATCAGCAAACTATTGAAATATTGTGCATGGTTTTTCCTTAAAAAAGTAAAAATAACATTTAAATACTGGTTTGAGACAGAAGATCATTTAAGCACTGTATTCAGAGCATGAAAACTGAGCATGACTTAAACATAAAATTTCTTACATATTTTACAAAAGTATTTTGTTTTACTGTCCTTTTTGAAGAAAACGCACTTTTTTCTCGTTCCCTCTGGAAACTGATCAGCCTTAACATGTTGAAAAGATGTTCCAGCAACCTCTTGCCCTCTTTCTCGTACTTCACGTGGAAGATTTGTAAGGGCAGCTCTACGTTTCAAGTGATCATCTGTTAATCCCACGGCCAACTCCTTCACGTACTTCTTGTGGACACTGTTTTCCTTCTGATTGTTAAAGATACAAATCACTTGCGAGTTTATTCCAGCAATATTCAGTAGTGCATACACCACCATTGACCATCTTCTGGTATTTCTTGCTACGTCATAGGCAGCACAAATTTTAACAATTGATATAACAAGCACAAAGTTTGTCAACCACGTCGACACCTCTCTTAGTGGAGTTATAGAAGGTGACAATTTCTGGCTTGCTTTTGTCACCTGTTGATGAATCTATTAAGTCATCATGATGCATACTAGATGCTAAAATTACATTTTTGCCCTTTTCGGTACGTAAGAAACAATGGTAATGTCTTCTTGGAAACCAAACACACTAGATCCCACTGGTCTCTTTTTGGAATCCACAAATTCTATTGGCAGCTCCCTTTTATTCTTTCGAACTCTTCCCACACAGGTTGTTCTATGGCGATTCAGCAAGCTTGTAATAAGTGGAAAGGAAGTGAACCAATTATCACATGTAATGTTCCTCCCTGTTCCTGATATTGGTTGGAAAAGTCGCTCGACTATACTGTTACTTTGAGGATCATTTTTTGCCCTAAATAGACCTTCTGGTTGTTAACCAACATATGGTTCCATATTTAGGACATACCATGTCTTAGCATCAACTAAGGAACAAATTTTGATGCCATATTTATTAGGTTTTTTAGGCATATACTGTTTGAATGAGCATCTGCCTCTGAAAGCCTCCAACATATCATCTACTGTTGCAAATTCACTTATTGTGTATCCTTTTTTGCAGTTGTTCAAAAACATTTCAAACACCTGACGAATTGGAGCTAACTTATCCCATTGTTTTCTATCGTTTCTTGTTTCTGTATTGTCAAAGCGTAGATGACTAATAAAAATAAATAACACTTAATATGCCATCATCAAAAACAAGAGACCAACAATCAGTAGGAGTTTCACCCTCTCTAGCACATGGCCTCACACCTGGTAGATGAGTCACAATATTACACTGCCGAGTCCTAACAGCCTTTGGTGAGCAGTGTTGTCTCCATACCGTACCATCTTTAGATTTGAAACCGGGAGCTCTAGGAACTTTGTTCGGAATCTCTAATTGTTCATCATCACCACTCGCGCTCACCTTCCTGTCCTGTATCTGTATTGCCATAAAACACTTCCACTTCACCGTCCTCTACATCAGTGTCGGCGTCATTATCACAGGGTTCACTATCATTCTCACAGCTTACAACCTCGTCTAGCAAACTCACAACTCATTTTTCATTTTCTTCATAAGACATTTTAGAAGTATCTAGCAAAGTCACAACTCGTTTTTCATTTTCTTCATAAGACATTTTTGAAGTATATCGTAAACTAAATATTAATTTAAAACTAGCAAAATGTTTCATATCATCAGTAAACAGAATAATCCGCTGATATTTGAACCAATCAGTTCGTTACTACCACAAATAATTCTTAAGCACTAAAACTTCAAAATGAAACTGTGTAACGCCAACACTGGCGCCAAGTCTGATAGACCCGTTACGTAATTATCTCGCTTACTTCTGCACGAATAGCCATGTCGGCACTCACATGTCAACTATGGAAAGAAACAGGAAGCTAGGTGGAGAAACAGATTTCTACTCCCCAACACTTCAGAGTAAATAGTAAAAGTAATTGTGCCGGGTCTGTGAGACTTGGCGCCAGCACTGGAAGGTTAATACCATAGTATTCTAATTTTTGTAATAGAATTTTATGGTTAATACAATCAAAAGCTTTGGAGAGATCACAGAATATCCCTCCTACTTGTAATTTTTTATTAATAGCTTCCAGAATTTTATCAGTTAAATTAAACGTCGCTTGCTCAGTTGATTTATTCTTTCTGAATCCAAATTGTTCCGGAATGAGAATGTTGTATCTACCAAGATGATGATATACTCTTTTATATACGAGGAGCAACTAATCAAAACGTATATTGTCCACCGGTGGACAAAATTGAGTTTGATATGTTATCGTGTACTTTTTCATACGCTCTAAACGTGCCCATATTCAGATTACATCAAATCGTATAATTTGACAGTGAAAAAGTGCTTTGAAAACCAGTGGTTGAAAGAAATTGTATATTGTCCATGAAGGCGATTGAATCGAAACGTATATAGTCCACTAACATATATATTTTTTTCTATTTTTATTTGTTAAGGTTGGCAATTACTGACGAATTACAAAACGTTCATAGCGTTCATGTTTATGTTATGGATAATAAAATTATTATGTTCATTGTTGCGAGAATTGGCACTTTTATAACTTTATTATTGCCTGAGTATAAAGACAGTTAGTGATCAAAAACAAACCAAGAAGTGCGTTCTTCTAGTATTGCTTAATCAAATGATTATGGATTTAGAAGAGGAAACTGTATCAGTGGGAGAAGGAAGTGAAGATCGTGGAACAAGAAAAAGAATGAAAAAGAAATCAAAGAGAGAACAAGAGTACGAAAACAGGTAAAGTTTAAAAAATACAGATTGTATTATTATAATAGTATCGTCAGGTGAATGCATTCTGCTCTAAAATTAAACTTAATAATTTTTTCAATATAAATATTTTTACAGTCTCTTCTCGGTTCTGTCTTCCACAGATATCGTGATAATGATCCGCACTTAATGCAACTTGAACAGCCCTGCCAGCACAAAGAATGCCGCTTTCGTTGCTGTTCTATTCCTGTTAATGCTCTCTGTAAAGCGAAAAGGACAGTATTTACTAATCCAAATAAAAAACAACAGGATATGCGGCTATCGTTCCTTTTGGATGTGAATAGTCCAAAACGTAGGCGTGTTCGGGGAGATACTGCTACAGTAAAGTCTACTGCTTTCACAGTAAAATATCATGTAAGTTAGTGTTCAATTTTAACGAATTTGTGCAGTATGCTGCTGATATATATATTTTTTTTATTATTTAAGAGGCTTTAATGTAGCCTATTTTCCCCGCAAATTGAGATTTAAAAAATAAAATCATCACTTATTTAAGATTTCTCTCAGTTTTTAAATTGAATATTGTTTAATTAACAAAGCAGAGAGTTTTATTTGCATCAAAGTACTTAGAAACATTCTTACACTCTCCTAATTTTATTCACAGGTCAAATCAGCAGGAGAAAAAATTCCTGTATGTGCTAGATTTTTCAGAAAACTGTTCAGCATTGGTCAAACACGTGTAAATACAATTTCAAAGGGCATTGTATCTGGTAAGGGAGTAATTGACAAAAGAGGAGGTGACCATAAGGTTGGGAAGTATGAAGCCAGAAGGAAGGAAGTCGTTAAATTCATATCAAAATTAAAAGGGACAGAGAGTCATTATAACAGAAGTAAATCTCAGAGACTTTACTTATCTTCTGACTTGAGCATAAACAAGCTTTTCAAAATGTACATCAACACTGTAGCATCCAATTTGAAAGTGAAGAAATCGTTTTTTACCAAAATTTTCAATACAAAATTCAATTTAGGGTTTGGCACATCTGCTAGTGACAAATGCAGCTACTGCCTTAGAATGCGCCATGAGATACAAAATGCTGAAAATGGTAACAAAAAGCAGCAGTTAATGTTAGAACTTCGTGCTCACAGATTAAGAGCAAAGGCATTTTATACGTTAATGAAACAGAAACAGCATGGAAGTCTATCCTTTGCTTTTGATTTACAACAAGTTCAGCCTCTTCCAAAGCTCAATATAGGCGAAGCATATTATGCCCGTCAGATATCATTTTATTGTTTTTGTGTAACTAATATAGAGGCTACAGAACCTGCTTTCTATGTCTGGAACGAAACACAAGCTGGAAGAGGACCACAAGAAATTTCTTCCGCTGTTACAGATTTTCTGTCAAATACAAACTTTGATGAAGCCACCACTACTCTTCGAATCTTTGCCGATGGATGTGGTGGCCAAAATAAAAACCAACACTTAATACATTCAGTTGCATTTTGGCTCATCAAGAGATCTCCGCCAAATCTGAAAGAAGTGTGTTTCTTCTTCCCTGTTCGTGGACATTCTTTCTTACCCGCGGACAGAGTTTTTGGGCGCCTTGAGAAGAAGCTATGTACAATTCCTGAAATTGTGACTCCAGAAAAATATAAGGAAGTTTACAACGATGTAGGAAAAACCAGGGATATAGGGAAAGATTGGAAATTAAACAATTATAAAGAATTGTCAAAGGTTTGGAAAAAGATAGAAGGCATAAGTGAAATGAAGAGAATTATTTTGAAGAAATCTAAACTGCCTGGAAGAAACAACAAAGAAGATGTCATATTCAAAACAGAAATCTACTATAACATTGACGATCCCTCAAAATCGTTCACAAAATTAGCTAAACGTGGGTTTTAGGTCCATGCTGTAGGCGAGGTCTCTGAACTCCCATTAACTAGTAGAGTAAAGGTAGAAAAAAGGGAAGATGTGAAAAAGTTGCTCAGATTAAGATTCGGTGAAGACTGGATTTTGCAAGAAGAGCTGAACTTCTTCAAAGAAGCAATGGATCTGCCGCATGCAGCACAACGTGATGACGAAGAACACACCTGTGATTGTTTACGTGAAGAGCCCGGTTTTTTGTAATTTGTAATCACAGGACAGTAACAATGGTTTAAAAATATATGGTGTATCATTAACTTCATAATATAAATAAATGCATTCCATTGTGATTTTGTGAACTTCCGTAATAATAAGTTTAGTAATAAATTTCAAACCTTTCTTTTAGGTACATAATTAGCTTAAGAACATTAATTTGACTCAAATGAACTCATCAAAATGTATATAGACCAGTATTGCAAATCAAAACGTATAATGTCCAAAACATTATTGAGTTTTGCAATGTAACCAGTGAATTAAAGATCTGCTGCAATATGGGATTTCATTCAGTACCTCTTCATCTAACTAACTGTAAAAAGTGCAACAGATTTCACTGGATACTTTTCCAGTAAACAGTTTTTCGCCTCTCCTAAAAAATTTATATTAATGGACAATATATGTTTTGATTAGTTGCTCCTCATATAACTTTTTCGAAGACCTTTGAAAAGACTGGTAGAAGGGATACGGGCCTGTAGTTTTCGGGCGAGGTTCTGTCCCCTTTCTTGAATAAAGGAATAACAACTGAATATTTCAATCTCTCTGGAAATACGCCATTAAACATTGAAAAGTTACATAAATAAGACAGGGGCTTGGCTATTATTTGTGAACTGGCTTTTAATATTTTACTAGTAATTTCATCATATCCCGAGGAATTTTTAAACTTTAATTGCTTTAGAATTGTAATTATTTCTCGTGAATTTGTTGGAAAAATTTGAATATTTGGGAAAGTTACAGGAATAGATATTTTCAAACAATCGATGGCATTATTATTATTATTATTATTATTATTATTATTATTATTATTAGTATTATTATTATTAGTATTATTATTATTATTATTATTATTATTATTATTATTATTCTGTGGGATGTTTAGATTATCAGTTATTGAGAGAAAATGATTGTTGAATATGTTCGCAACTTCTGTTGCATCTGATGTTTTTCTATTATCTGTTACAAGAGTGTAACCTTGTTCTTTACTTCTACACTTTCCACTTTCTTTTTTTATTATGTTTCAAGTTGTTTTGATTTTATTATTCGAGTTCAGAATAATTCCGTTATAGTAAAGTTCTTTGGCTTTTAAGATTACTTTGTGTAATATTTTAGAGTACTTTTTAAAGTGAGCTATTAATTTGGGGTCATTACTATTTCTACTTTGAATATAGAGAGACCTCTTAGTTTTACAAGAGATTTTTATGCCTTGTGTAATCCAATTGTTTTTAGATGTTTGAGAATGTTTGTACTTTACAGGAAAACTGGATTCGAAGATATTTAAGAATGGATTATGAAACACATTGAATTTACTATTCATATCACCATTTTCATATACTGATTCCCATGTTTCATTTTTTAGTTTAGCTTCGAAGTCCTTTAAAGATTCTTCATTTATGACCCTTAACCTAAATTTATTGGGGTGTTTTGATGCAAGAATGCTATCATTTCTTCTTATTAGTTGAGCATCGTGGTCTGAAAGACCATTTATAATGGGAACTGTGCGGTAACTATCTAATCTATCTCCCCTTATAATTATATTATCAATTGCAGAAATCGATCCTTTTTGTATTCTAGTTGGAAAATTGACTGTATGTATTAAATTGAAGGTTGCTAATAATGTGTTAAATTCTTCTTTGACTTCCGGTATCTTTTGTTTTTGAATTTGAATTAACTCCACAAAATTTATGATTTGTATTTACTTCACTGTTCTTATTACCTGTAGGCCTACTTTCATTTTCTAATTTATATTTTACCCTAAAAAAAGGCGATGCCCTATGATGAACAGCAGGAATTATATTGGTAATCACTGGAATCCTACCCTTTATTCTATTAGCGATCAGATGCGAAAGCTTCTTCTTGCCTCTAGAATTCAAGTGTAGGCCATGAGATGTATAATCATCTCTCTTAATGCTACATACCTCTGTCACATCAATATGAGAGGCATTGGGTCTGATCAAGGCACGTCCAAGTCGTGCATTCATACTTCTCACCCTGCTATGAAGCCACGGCTTGTCATACCTGTCAAAAAGCTCCACTACCTCCACATTCGTGTGGCTGCCGTCCTTACTTATGTTCTCTAGATCTCTCTCAACAGAGTAACTAACATCTCTATCCAGGCTGTTCCCTGGCCCACCCACTATTACAATATGATCCCTCTTGGTAAAACCAGAAGATAGTTTTACCAGATCTTCTGTAACATGAGTAAGTCCAGCACTAGGTTTTACTATGATACAAATCTCATAGTCAGTCCCTAATTCCTCTTTCAACAGGTTTGCTATTCCCCTCCCGTGACTGCTCCCCAGTAACAATACTTTACTTTTTCTACCATCATCTTCAGCAGAAGCCTGTTGTTGAGGATTTAGGGATGGTTGATCAACTTCCATTGTTTCTAAAACATTGAATCTGTTGGTCAACTTTATTTCACTAACATCCTCAGCAGAGAACCTTCTCCTCCTACGATTTCGTCTGGATACAACCTTAAAATCAAGCAAATCTGAATTAAAAGTTGAAGCAACATTTCTACTTCCCAACTGAATTTTGAAAAGTTCCAGTTCATATCGTAGGTTGGCGATGGTTTCCTCCTGTTTCACAACTAATGTTTTATAGTGACAGAGTTCACATGACCAGTTATCGCATAGACTAACCTCATCACTAGTAGTGTTACTACATCCGTAATGAAACCACATTCTACAACTGTCACAAAATATTCCCTGTCTAACTTTCCTACGACAAGCACCACAGTTTCCACTCAAATCACACGCCTTAGCACTCATGTCACTGGCACAATAAATCATGAAAAACAATTAGACCTACACTTCACACTTCCTAGTATTACACACTTATTGTTAGCACTGCACTTTATCACTTCACTATACCGGTACCACACTTGTCGATGTTAATCTACACGATACGTCACTTCACTGCACTTATATTTCAGTCTTGATTCAAATTCACTATTTATGTTATTTAACACACGCAATTTCTTAACCAACAATAGTATTTATATTGGAATGTGCTATTAATGAATTAGCCTAGTCCTTCTTAAACTATGTAAACACGTTCTATATTAGGTGTTACAATTAAGCCTACTTGTGTATCAATTAAATATTTCAACTTTACAAATAACAAAAAGCCTTAAAATTAGTCAACTTATGAGTTAAGAATTGCTCAAGTTAAAAGAAAAGGTCGGGAGTAGTGACCAAAGTGTTGAGTGATATTTGAGTTTAACTGTTTACAATATGGCGATTTATGTTGTGTATGAATTGCGAAGTATATTATTACAAAATTGCTTGGGAAATGGATGTTATGAATTTGTGATTTATATATCAGATGATTGGGGAGTATTTTAAGTATCTTTAAATATGATGCTATAAATATATATATATACATATATATATATGAGAATTGTATTAAATATGAGTACGAAAACACAGAGCTGCTTTATCACAATCTTACCTCCTCAGTCACTACTGCCAACAAAAACATCACAGTGTTGGGCAAACAACGGGGTTTACAAAACATTGGGAAGATGTTCGCCGTTCTCTTTTTCAACGTACAGCATTCTCAAAACCTTGGCTTTGTCCACCACAAATACAATTCAGGCATCACTGAGATTTCAACTCTAGTCCAGGTAGCCGTATTCGAAAAGTCTGCCAGCAAAGAGACCAATGTGCTATACAGGGTGATTCACGAGGATTTTCCGTCCTTCATAGAGCTTATTTCCGAAGACTTTCTGAGCAAAAATTGTCATATAAACATGGGTCCTATTCTCAATATTTACATAGTTACGTTTCGTTATTGGAACGCATTGCTGTGAACGCGTGATCTTGGTCAGCGTGCAGTCAGCAGCCAGCGAGAGCGCTACGGAAATCAAAGACAGAAGTATGCAGTTACGTAGAGCGACGAGTGCCGTTCACAAGCGTACGGCCAAATGTACTCAAGCGGACGGCGACATTTTTTAAAATGTATTGTAAACTCTCCAAGACTGTAAATTAGGATGCAAAATTGAACTGCAAATAATTAAGTCGGTGGAAGTGGTGTGATTTGTAATAATTGTTGTGATAAGTGCGTAAGAATAATGTAATTTTCTAGTTAAAAATAGAAAAAGATATCTGTACGAAGCAACTAAGGAGTTCACAGCACATTTTTCGCATCATAGTACTTGTCAATTAAAGAAATGATAAGCGGTAAATCCTCGTGAATCACCTGTATATTTATATTTCTACGGTCTTACTAATAAAAACTCTATATACAGACGTATAACTCTCTTATACTTATACAATGAGTAGCTCGTTTATAAGTCGTGTGTAAATTCCTTACTAATAATCACTACATACGTCGTGTATAACAGTACAACTGTTACACAGCTACGTCATAGTTTTGTCATTACTTCATTACGAAATGCAATAGAATATCTGAGGTTCTCTATTACATCCGGTAGAGCGCTCTAGTGTGCTGTGTTAAGAATCGATAGTACAACTGGCTCTGATCGATTACTACACTATATTTTGGTCAAAGAGTACAAGCTACAGCAATAATATTCTACTTATTCTGTGCTCTTTGGTGTCTCCTTCTGTGGTTACAAGGCATCCATCATCATAAAATGACAGTCGATACGAACAGCTGTTAGAGGGGCGGCCATTTTTTCTCTATATACAACGCTTAAACAAGGGGTTTCGTATATATAACTACTGGAAAGCAATTCCCATTGTATAGTTACAGATTGTTTATACATCCATCGCTTATGCATGGTTTATTAGTAACGCTTTCTGTCTCAACGCTGCATAAGTCTCGTATAAAAACTATACACAGTTTATTAGTAAGACCGCTAATGTAAATTGCATTAAACTATCATTTTAAACTTAATAGGTTATTCATTAAATAGTGTATGGTGCAGTATATAGCTCTCAAACATGCTTCAAGAATATGTAGTTCGAAATCGATGACGCGAGAAATATTCAAACCTAATTAATTAGCAATATTCGACTTTGAAATGAATGAAGCAGCGTTCAGAGTGTAAATGCCACTGAATAGACGTTCATGGAGATGTTTAATTGAGTCGGTATTACATATGCTGTCAAACGGACATGAAGTATGTACTGAATAAACTGTCACTCATTCCATGGGTTATTCCACAAAGGAATCTGTCATTTCCATGCCATTTCCGGAATGGGATGCAAATCCGTTCTCTGTTCGCACGAGGCAACTAACTGCAGAGCAACTACTATAAACGGACACAAGATGTGTACATTAATGGACAGGATGTGGTTCGGTCTACATGAATCACTCCATCTTAAGGGAAGAGGACACTGAAATTTGACTAAAATTCACATTTTAATTTTTTTTCGCTTAAAATATCCTATTGACTGTAGATAATATATTACATATAAAATTTAAGTAACCCGAAAGTATATTGGCAAACTATTAAAGAAGCTTCTTACATTCAAACCAAGGTTTGTGATAAAATTAAAGAAATATATAGCCTGCTCATGATGGATTATTATAAATGATTCTAAAAATATTGCTACTGAATTCAATAATTACTTTTCTAATATAGGTGTGGAACTTATTTCTTCTATTAATAATAATAATAATAATAATAATAATAATAATAATAATAATAGTTTGTAATAAAAATTAATTTATATAATAACTTTATTAAAATAAATTCATATATGCAACTTAACCCTGTTACAATAGAAGAATTACTTAAAATTAGTTCCAACTTGACGGACAATTTATAGATCATGTGGTTTTGATATGTTTAATGCAAAGTTAATAAAATTGCTAATAATTTATATTGGTAAACCGCTTGTACATGTATTTAATTTGTATTTTTTGCATAGCAAATTTACTGACAATTTACAAATTATTATCATAAAACCAATTTTTAATTGTGGTGATAAAATGAATATGAATAATTATTAGACCTATATCTTTGCTTTCTTGTTTTTCTAATTTATTTGAAAAATGCATTAAAACATAATATTGGATCATTTAAATAACCAGAATACTATATTAAGTAAAACACAACAATGTGACCTCCGCGATCTCCAGATTTCAATTCGGCCGACTTTTAGTTGTGGAGTTACCTTAAAGAACGAGTTTTCTTGACACATCCAACAATCCTACCGCAACTGAAAGATGCCATCTCGCAACAAATTGCCAATATTTCAAGGCATTATCTGCAAAATGCTGTGAATGGTGTCGCAGACAGAATGCTGTACGTTGAACAAGAGCACGTTGTTTTCCCAACACTGTGATGATTTTGTTTTTTACATCATCGTCATCCTTGCATATATTGGGCCTAGTGGCCCGTTACGGTCTCTTGCCAACGCTCGAACGGTCTGCCCAAGGATCTCTTGTACACAGGATGGTAATTTAAAATTTGGCGTGGAATTCTAGAACGAGGCATTCTGATGACATGTGATCTCTAGTTTTGTCTGTATTTCTGTAGGTATTCCGTAATCGATTCAATCTGCAGTTCTTTTATAATGTCAAAATTTCTAATGTGATCAATTCTCGTGTATCCCGCTGTACGACCCATAAATCTCATTTCTGCCGCCGTTAATCTTTGTGAATCAATATTACGAATCGTCCAAGCTTCACTACCAAAATAGAGTATAGGTCTGGCCAATATTTTATAAATTCTGGTGCGCGTGTGTTTTTGTGCTAAGGTTGGTTTGAATATCTGATTAATTATCCCCATTGCTCTGTTGAATTTAATAATTTTCTCATTCAAATCTGTTTCTTCTTCATATGAAATTTGGTAACCGAGATAACTAAATTTTTTTTACTTATCTCAAATATTATAATATTTATAGCAGTTTAATATTTGAAATACCCTATATATTAAAAAAAGAGGTAAATTGCTTTAAATTTACATAATTCTCAATCATATACACAATCCAAACAAATAAAAACCAATTCCTGAAAAATATAAATGATACAATTACAACAAACCGATAAAATTACATGCAATTACAGGGATTCTAGGAATTCCTTGTGACTTTAAAAAAAATAAGGGAATATAAGAACGAAGTTAGTGAAAAGAAAAATATGAATTGAAGGGTTCAGAGCCATAGTGAGCCAAGCGCCATTCATTAAAAACGGAGAAAGCAAGGGTTAAAGTTAAGTGAATAACATAGTTTAATGAAGATTGACATATCATTTAATTTGAATGTGTATACTTTATATTACTTGCTATATGTTTCCATTGAGTTATGGTAATAATTTCATTTTAAATCTTTTTTTCTACGGTTTTAGTAAATGGCGCTTGGCCCACTATGGTTCTGAACCCTTCAATTGAGGTAGGATCAGAATTTTACACCAGAAGTCATTTATTACATTTATTGCAAACTCAAAAACTTTTATCTTCTTTTGTAAATTTTATTCTATAATATTCTGGCAACATACATAATCTTTTAACTTTTTCACACGGAAGTCATCTAAGTTTCTTCTTTAAGACGGCAAATTTGGGAGTGAGATAAATAGCCAAATAGCCAGGAGTAAAAATTTACATACCTTTTTGCCGAGAATTCTGTCAAAGACGCGAGAAAGCGCCTTCCAACATAAGGCTTACTTCTTTTATTGTTACTAACATTAAATAGATATTCTCCAAGGATTTCCTAACTATATTGTCGTTATATTGATGGACATTCTGTAGTTGAAAACTTCGAGGACTGATATAGGGTCGTGAACCGTAATTCATTTAAGCCTCGGGATATAATCCCCTGGGTGATGAACAGGAGATAGAACGCGGTCGATGTTGTGTGATATAGGAAATGAAGTTCAGAGCTGTGTAGAAAGAGTCCACGCTTTTACAGATGATGGATTTATTAATTAAAATCAGGGACTCGATATGGAAACTCCATCACAAAACCGTAATTTTCTCAACATTGTTAAGTTTGTGTGCGTCGGTTATTTCAACACTGTAATGTTCAGTGATCCCATACCATATTGGATATAAAAACAATATTTTCCTCAGAGGATGAGAATCTCGCCCCCAGTTGTTTTTAGACTTTAATATTCCTAAAATAAGACAAATTTATTATATTGTATTAATAAAATTCATACAAAAAATCTAAATAATTTTGAATTGCATTCTCATAGTTAAGTTATGAAACAAAAGGTACGAATTCCTTAAGATTGTTTGAACCAAAATACAACACTGCTACAGTATTTAATCATAGAAGTAATTTAGGCCCATGAATATATAACAAATTTATGTTTAAATATCCTAATCTTGTCAATTATAATAGTTCTAGTATTAAATTAAAAAAGTTATGTATGGATTGTATAAAAATTGAACAATTTTAAATTTAAATTTCTATATTCTTATTGCGTAGAAAAATATAAGACAAATTGTATTATATACTTCTTAATTTCAATTCAGGGATCCGCCCCTGAGCACGAGTTCTACTCTTTCAGGGGCGAGCTAAAGTTTTTCTGCTTATATTACATTTTATGTTACAATTATTAGCTAAATAAATAAATAAACATAAATTGGTTTATTCATAACTCACAATGGTAGGAAATGTTACAGTCTGAAAAGGAGATATTTTATTGTAACCCATATCAAGTTGTCGATTGTAAGAGTATTAAGAAGTATGCAATGTATTTAGCCCTGGCTCTTCGTTACAAAGAAAAGTCAAAGCTATTATTAATAGTCTAGAGTATACAATTTTAGAAATATGTACCTATTCTATGTTAGCCTCTTTAGACTAATAACTACTTCCTAAACTAAAATCGACAAGTACCTTTAGTATGCTACATATATTTATATTATGCAAGGCTATCATTTCAAAACTTCCCAGTCTAAATAACTAATTATTTAAATTGAAATAAATTGAAACAAAAAACACGTTAATTTAGATATTTAGGGGGAAGTCTCAAACCAAGCTTAATTGCATTTTAATTTCACCCTCACCCCCAGCCACCCGCACTTTCAAATGGCATATCTATATTTTTGTACTTAAATATGAAAGGGCTTTCAGTTGTTTATACACCTTCTTCATTTGTTTTCGCATCTTTTGTTTTCTATCGTTGCCTGGCAACCTAGATTGTTGTTGTTGATTAGAGCTGAAGAGAATAAAGCTACAAAAACTTATTGAGCATTTCATGTAATAGTTGTGTTTGTGTATTAAATTATTTTAAAATGGTGTATAACCTTCAAGAGACAACATAAATCATCTTTATTGATTAAATTTACGAAATTACACAAAATATACTGTGTCTTCATCCTACAATCCACTGATAGTAATAAAAATGCAGGTTGCCAGGCGACGATAGAAAACAAAAGATGCTAAAACAAATGAATGAGGGTTATAACTTAAACAATTGAATGCTCTTTCATTTTTTAACTATGAAAATATAGTGGTGCCATTTGAAATTTCAAAGTGGGGGCGGCTGGGGTGTGGAGGGTGAAATCTAAAATGCAATTAAGCTTGGTTTCAGACTTCCCCCTCAATATCCAAATTGACGTGTTTCTTTGTTTTAATTTAATTCAATTTAAATAATTAGTTATTTAGATTGAGAAGTTTTGTAATGAAAGCCCTGTATATGTAATGATTGATTTTGCTCCTACAGAATTAACTGTGTTGGTTACTATTTGTTATTAATGGAAAAAATTCGCTCCTACGTCGAGGATCGAACTTGGGGCCCCCAGGGAATGAGAGAAGATAACTAAAGGAGAAGGGTTCGATTCGGTGCGGTAGGTTGAGCTTCGCCGTACGTCAGTGATTAGAGAACCCAATGTGTAGAACTGGGAGTCCCGGGTTCGATCCTCAGCGCCGGAGCGAATTTTTCTCCAATAATAACAAATAATACATAAGCTATATTTCATAATGTACAAATACATATGGGTACGAACATCTGTCACCATTTGCATAGTTTTACTATGCTGCATAGAGTGAATCGGGGGGAGATGACTATCGGGGAAAGATGCTTATTTTTTTTTTGTAGTTTCTCATTCTTCCAAAAGAGAACGCCACGCGCATGTCTTCATGATCAATGAGACAGTTGAATGTCTGTAAAGTGGAAGCTAACTCATTTTGCCACGTGTTCTTGTTGTGAGAAGAAGAAAACCAAGAAAACAGCCATTTTTCTGCTATAAAATAATTGCAAAGATAGGCTATGTTAAAATTTTAATACATCCTTGAATTCGTAATAATTGCCAAACCTTTGTAATGGATATTGTAGTAAAGGTTCTAAAGTTAGTATTGTTAACAATCAACGACCTTGTTCCACCATCTTAGGTTGAGTCATAGCACTAGGCATCTTAGTCCGATACTTGGGAAAGATGGTCACTTTTTTCGGGGTAAGATGGCAACTTGTTGCAAGCGTTTTATTTTTTGTTTTATTGCAGGGAATGTGTAAAAATTACGTAAGATTTTCAGATAGAAATCAGTGGATTGAGGACAGTCTTCAACTTGCGATGGAACATGTTATAACAGAGAGTATGAACTGTTTTAGAGCATTCCAAGCATACGGGATTCCTTACTGTACCTTTAAACGCTGCCTAAAAAAGAATGATGACAAAAAAAAATGTACTGGATTGAATTCATTGTGTGCAAGAAGTGATTTCACGAGTCTTGGAGACGGCAATAAAATATATGCAATGGCTGTGTTGCTAAGTAGTGATAAACGAGTGAAAAAGTGTCCATGAGCTTTAGATTAAGTCAATTTTGTTATATACATGTATCAAACCAAGTTCAGGTAAAATACAAATATCTGTAGCCTAAATGTGTTAATTGCATTTGCCATCTTACCCACTATTGGGGAAAGATGTCTACAGTGCAGGCAAGAAGAAAACCTGTATCTATAAACAAAGTAGTTAATGTTTTCTGTTTTGTACCAAAAGTATAGTTTCAAAATACCTTCCAGACTTTGATATTTCAATATGAAACTCAAAACTAAATGAACAGTATCTCAAATTTTCAATCAAAGAAAAAGTGAGGCATCTTCCCCCGATCCACTCTATATTTACGTAGAACTACATGTTACCTGTCCATAGGTGCATAGTTTTACTACGCTGCACTTTATTCACAACGTTGCCAGCTCGCTCAGTCATAACCTGCAGACCCTTTCCATGTACAGTTTCATCTGTTGTTTCATTCTCTATCCAACTTTAGGCTATATGCACCGTTTGTCTGTATTTTGCTCAAACGGATGTACGCTACGTCCATAATATGTATTTATTTTGTATTGTACGTATGTAGCAAAAAATAATGAAACATTTCTTTTGTGAGCAGTATCGGCGAGAATTGGTTGCATTTTAATGTGACAATTTAAAAATTACCTCCTCTGGTGGTAACGAGTAGGTGAGAATAAATTACGTAGTTGTGTGTCAATATATACACAGTGGGAGTGGAATACCCATGCAGATTTCCAGAGCGAATAGCTCATGTTTTATATATAACAAAAACTGTAATATCATATTGGTGGAAACTTCATAGTTATTTTATGTTTTTTCCCAAATGTTTAACAATCTTTTATCCGGTACCTATTGCGAGTGGGATCGTGATTTTTATCCACATCGATAGGAAATCTAAAAAAGAACAATTTATCCCTCTGGCATATTTCAATAGCGTGTATGGTTTTCGTGTAAATTTAATTTAGAATACCTCTAAATGCAAGCCATTGCACGATGCGAGCAAGTGGAACATCTTGGCAGAGAGCAGCTCATCTAACGACACACTCAGAGTTCGTTAACCTCTTACATCTGTATCGCGAGTAAAAGTGTGTTAGCGACGCTGTTGTCGGATTGTTGAAATTTCAAACTTAATTTTATAATTAACCGTGCATTTAATCACAAAACATAATATAGATTTTCTATTCATTTACGTGTACCCTATCGTTCCCTTCAATCTGCAAGGTTATTTTACTTCCACCCTGTATATATATATTCATCAAATGAAACAGTAATAATACTCTACTATGGAGGAGTGGTTTGCAGTCCAAGACATATTATTTAATGTTTACAATTACTTTATGACCGCTGTGCTAAGTGCATAGAGTTAAAAGTTGATTATGCTGAATAAACAACATTTGTTTTGGAATAAAGTTACTTTTTCTTTGTTACGTTAAAATTTTATCAATACCATGTCGCACAATTAAAAAAAAACGCATCTTTAAGACAGGCATGGGCGACTAATGACAATTAAGGATAGACTTTTTTATAAAGATGATGTAAAGTTCCTATAGGAATTACACTGGTATGCATTTTAAAACATTTTTCTGTTGTTTTGCACCTGATATGCGATTCTTGACGGATCTTTCGTGCTGAATTCGAAAATAATCTCCAATTTCTTTCAACAAATCAGGTTTTCTTACAAATATTAACAATGTGATAATAATAAATGGAAGTTAATATACCGATTAAGTTATTATGTTTGAAAGAGCATTGAGTATTAATTTGCTGAATATTTTTTACTAATTAAGCATGTAAAGTGATTATTTATTATAATAATTAATTACGATATTTAATGACTCATCTAAAGTTTGTGTAACTGCAACCTGTGTACATTTTTGTGTGGCTTAGTTTGTTTATAGTGTGATTTTTTCCTTTTATTTCTATTATTGTATTTGTATTTCTGGTGGTGTGGAAGAGAAGGCCTCATGGCCTTAATTACACCAGGTTAAATAAATAATAATAATTATTATTATTATTATTATTATTATTATTATTATTATTATTATTATTATTATTATTATTATCCTAAGATTGGCATCCGAAATGGTCTGCAAATTCAATGAGAAGAATGATTTTCTGTTTCTGTAAATTAAATATCATCCAACCGGTCACCAGAAGGTAAAATGGATATGTGTGCTCTATCGATAGTTCCACTTATTAATATATATATATATATATATATATATATATATATATATATATATATATGCTGTAAACATTTGAATTGCACCTCGAATTTCTTCGTTATTCTTTGCGAATGATAAATAATTTTATCGTAATGATGAAATGTTATCGGAAAATTTATGGACATGCCTGTAAGCGGTGGCTTAAGAAACACCAACAACGAGCTGTTAACTTCCAGTAGCATAGAACCGAAGATTTAATAGCAATTGCTGCAATGCCATTAAAGGATGATTTATATTTGCAGGATATTCTAACCTATGATCAATTTCTTCTAGAACTTGATTTTCTTGATTTTTGAACAATTCCAGACGTAACAATTCTACGTCGAAACGTTCCGTCATTTTGTATTGCGACTAGTGAACTATTAACAATTTAAAGACGGAAATTTATGTCACTAAACTAATGATAGCTTTACTAGTTTATTATGACTGAAGATTCTTGGTGAGCTATAAAATGGTTTTATGAGCCAATAAACAAATTAATGAATCATTAAAAACAACTGAAGCTTAGTGAAACCGGCTATAAAGATATAAAAATATGTTTTAATGGCAATGTAAACTTCGTAACAGCATGGCACTGTTTCGGCTTGATGTTTCACCTTCGTCAATTGCTGGTGATCTACTGCATTGGCTGTGGCCTAATCCTTGCTTTCTTGTTTCCTTTGTTCTGTGGACGGGAGATATTTTGGTAGTAGTTGTGGTGTTCGTATGTTAAGTTTTATAGAACGGCAATAAAAGACAAAAATGGAAAAGTTACATCAACACCTAAAAGAACATGCATAATAAATTAAAGTACACAACAGAAACAAAACTTAATAAATCCATAAATGATTAGACATTACGTTTTTTTTTTATTTTATCGGGTTATTTTACGACGCTGTATCAACATCTAGGTTATTTAGCGTCTGAATGATATGAAGGTGATGATGCCGGTGAAATGAGTCCAGGGTCCAACACCGAAAGTTACCCAGCATTAGACATTACGTTAACAAAAGGAAACAACAAGCATGATTTTAAGATATACGGATATCCCACCACAATTACAAGACACATAACTAGGCTTCGTAATCCAGCTACCTAAAGACTGAAGTTAAAGACACATTGAGAATATAGTACGCTGAACACAGATGATGCAACTGATAAAGATATAAACAAACACATAGTCGTTGCGTGTTCGTGGAGTACAGTCAACTCCCGACATTCTGAAGCTATATTAGTAAACACATGCTTGAGCCATGATGTTCATTTTCGTCGTGATCTTTGCAATGAATAGGCCTAATAACTTGCATTCGTAAGTTACGGAACTTGAACATATGCGGATGTCACTCGAAATGATTTTATATTGCAGGAAATTCTTTAAACATGACGTTATTGGTGCATGATGTAGTATAAGATATTCCTATTGTTTGATTTTGTTCGTGTTTCATTAGGATATTGCATCTCACTCATCACTGAAAACCCACTAATTTTCTACGTACTTTTCTAGAAATTCCCTAAAATGGAGATTCTTTAATTTATTAATTGGGATGTTGGCATTGAACATCATGGTAGGCTACACAAATCCACGCTAAACTTCGAGTTAATATCTTCATAATTTTGAGATTTTTATGGTACTGGTTCTTTTTTTATTACGTTCAACACACTTTCTGTGCCTTTTGGTATTTCAGTGTCTTTCAGTGCACTGTTTTTTTTTGTCACTTTTGCGTTTTTTTCACACAATGTATATGTAATGTTGTCTATATTGACAGTAAAAACATTAGTTCAAATATCTTCAACTATACCCCGCAATATTACACGCTCTGCAATGAACCTTCAATCAGGCACGAAGGTGTAGTTATTTAAATAGTCCTAATACGACTAGTAAGAGCAGTAATTGATGAGACTACTCACTATGACTGCGTCCCGGTTTCGACTTTCTAGAGGAAGAGGGCAGAGGATGCGTAACTATTTTGTATACAAACGTACCTGTACCTGCACTGTGACGTTACATATACTTTGAATCAGGCAACTTCATTCCCGTTTATAGGTAGCTGGAATACGAAGCCTATACATAACACTTCAGTTTTACATAACACAAATATAAAACTTTGCGGACGCTGGTAAAAAGATCAATTAATAAACCAATGGATCACGATAATTATATTGAAGAGGAGAATACTATAAAATAAATAGCACAAGGTAACGGATACAATCCAAATATAATAGACACATTAATGAAAAAGCCAAATAAAAGCATTATGAACTAACATAAATAGAGCAAGGCAATACATATAGAATATGAACATAGCACCATAAGAATATACATCGATTCTGTATTCAAGGAACTAAAATGCAATATAGCATTCACAACTATTGAACAATTCACCGTTGCTTTGCCCCCCCCCCTTCATTCAGATCAAAGAAATATTTAAACTTTCACAACAAATAAACAAATGAATAGAATTAAAGTGGAGTCTACAAGTTAAAATGCAATAGTTGCCCAGAGTTCTATATAGGAAGAAATGGCATATCATTCCAAATAAGATACAAAAGTAATACAGTAAAACCTCCCTAAAACGAAACGCGATCGTTCCTGAATTTCCCCCCCCCCCCCGTTTTCACAGGTTTTCATTTTACAAAGGGTTGAGTTTTGGAAAACTAAAAATACACTACTGCAATATGCTGACTGTAGGAAGAACACAATGACGAAATGATTTGAAATAAAGGTTACTACAGTACATGCAAACTGAATCCTATTTTCACAATTATTAACTTACGTAATTGCAGTCTCTCTCGCTCTCTCTCTCTCTCTCTCTCTCTCTCTCTCTCTCTCTGCACCCTAGTTTCTTAGCCTCCGCATTTCTTTTAAAGTGCATTGCCGCGACTTTGTTTGAAGGGATCGTTGTAGGATTTCCTTTGCGCCCTGCATCAATTCAGAGTGTAAATTGCGCCCTGATCCATCGGTTATATAACTGAAGTTGTGTTTGATGGAAAATACCTAGATTAACTTCACGTTAGACAAATCAATCCTTGGATGGCAAGTAGCATTGTCTAAAAACAGTATGACCTTACGACCTTGACGTTTCATTGCTCCATTAAAAGAATGAAGCCACTCTTCCATGATAGAACTGGTCATCTGGGCTTTTGTTTTATTAAATCGCTCAATTTTACTTCATCCGCAATGTTCTTTAACACTGTATTGGCTTGTTAACACAAAACTCGGAATAAATAAACGGAAATGAGAACCTAAATTGACACTACACTACAATTATTCACAGTTTTATTCTACTCGCACTGTCATTTATCACTCTATTGGCTTGTTAACACAAAACTGAGAATAAATGAAAGAAAATGCAAGAGGGTTGGAAGAAGTAACGGTACAGGAGGTCAGTAACCTGCTCGGGTCCTTACAATAAGCACAGAAGAGTGACATGTGTAGAGAAGCTTCACCCCCAACGCGTGAACAAAGAATAAAGAAAGTCTTCCATATCATTGGATGTACAGTCACAGAAAAGAATTATGCCATGCTTCGTACAAGTATTATCGCAAAATTAAAAATGGTTTGATAGAATTTAGCAACAGTTATGCTGAAAATTATCCGTCTTAGGTTTTTTGGTGATGCCTAAAACTGATTCCGTTTTCGCGGTAGGCAGTTTTCCGTTTTAAAGTATTATTTTACATAGGAAATGATTCCGTTCCCAAATTTATGTTTCGTTTGTGCAGGTTTCCTTTTTATAGAGGGTATGTTATAGCAAGGTTTTACTATAACAGACTACAATTGATAGATTAGGTGACAAATTCATTCATTCATTCGCTCATTCATTCATTCATTCATTCATTCATTCATTCATTCATTCATTCATTCATTCATTCATTCATTCATCCATTCATTCATTCATTTTATTCCATAGATCTTACATGAGCAATGAAGCTTTAAGATGTGGAACAAGTCAAATATTTTACAATATTACAATTACAATTTTTACAAATTTTTATAGTCTTACAATTTAGTAATTTTCTACAATTTTTACAATTTTGCGCAATTTTTTACAATATTTTGGCGAGATGTAGTGAGATGAGGTGAGATCCGAGGATTCGCCAAAATATTACCCGGCATTTGCCTTTTGGTTGGGGAAAACCTCGGAAAAACCCAACCAGGTAATCAAATCAAAGGGGGGGTAATCAAATCAAAGAGGTTGATGCCAAGGATTCGCCATAGACCATCCGGCTTCTGTCCCACGGCTGTGGAAAACCTCGGAAGAAACCAAAGACCAAAGGGGGATCCAACCCAAGCCCGAACGCAGCTCCGGATCAGCAGCCCAGCGAGTCTGCCGACTGAGCTACATCGATGACTCTACTAAAAGTATACAATACATAGCCAATCAGATTATTAAATTTACAAACGTAAACGATCATTCATCAGTTGAGCTATGTGTATAATACAAAACAAGTAAGTTAATTGAATTTAAGGTATAAATAATTCAACCAGTTGTGATATACAGAAATTGATTATTCATATCATGCAAACTACTTCAAATTAGACACACAAACAATTTATCAATAGAGCTA
Organism: Periplaneta americana; assembly: GCF_040183065.1. Lineage (NCBI taxonomy): Eukaryota > Metazoa > Arthropoda > Insecta > Blattodea > Blattidae > Periplaneta > Periplaneta americana. The sequence goes on along the minus strand of NC_091122.1, from coordinate 68,063,044 downwards.
TATAGATTACTATTCAATTCAAAGCATATACAAAATAAATGAAACAACAATTACTCGACAAACTAGTTACAGTCACAGGCACACACACACACACTTGGACACTGTGTAATGCATGATAAAATAAGATTTTTCTCGTTGGACTTGAAAGTTATTAACTTAGGGCAGCCCCTAACATAGCTGTAAGTAGAGAATTCCAAGGAATGATAGTTCTATTGTAAAGTATGAAGAATAAACGGCTGTTCTATGGAGATGGACTAACGCAGGGGTGGGGAAACTCGTAATGTAAACAGAGTAGTCAGCATGAGTATCTACGTACGTACAACAGCAACTGTAGCGGGAGAAGCTAAGCGCTCTGAGAGTGGCTGTCTCCCGCTCCTGGTAACGTGTCATGTTGTGAACGTGAATACAGATTATGATGTGTGGAAATACTCACAGTGATGCATGATAGTCAGGGTTTATGTATGCAAAATCTAATACAGAAGAGGAGAGACTGCAAACTGCATCTATTAGCCTGACAATTAATTGAAGTCGGTGAAGTGTAATCATAGAGACGAATATTAACTACATATAAAGCCAATGCAAGATTATGGACACGCTGTAATTTCATCCAGGAAATATTCACCCAAAAGTGATATCAACCTTATTCGATTCACACATGCGAAAATACATCCAGTGATATTCATTCAAAGGAAATTTACCCAAGGAATATTTATTCAGGAATTTAGAATAGTTGTCAGTATGAAACATGATATTTAATTTAGCGAAAACAACCATACTACACAGCCATGTTTTTCCAGAGACCCGCAGTTCAATCGGACTGGGCGTTCATCATATCATAAAATAAAGTCATGCAATCGCAAATTTAAATTCTTATACCTACTTACTTCTCTATAGTCGTGTTAAACATCGACCAATTTCCAGCTCTTGAATCATGGTTTCTACATCTAACAAATCTTTTCGCAAACTCTGCGTGAACTTACATAATGATGCTGTACTGCTCATCGTATACTCCTGATTGCAAAGCGAAATTCATTGGGTATAGCTAGAAGATCTCTTAATGATGCTTATTTGCTTGTAAATGCTGTTGGTTCCTTTTGTTAGTACTTCCCTTTAAAAATTATCGTTGGGGAAGAAATGGTGGTACTCCTGAGTTTGACTTCTTGACAGCTCATAATAAATTTGACTAATAAGGAGCGACAAACTGGTTTATTATCTGCAACTCACTTCAGTTGCATGTAACAGCTTCCACTTTTTCTTAGGATGGTGGATGGTCATGACTTCAATATCTGCACTAGAGATGAACAACGAGCGAGAAAACGAGACTAACAGCGCCCGCAAAGCCGAAAACCCGCACGACAATGTCGTATTACGTCGCGTCTTTGACGTAAAGACTGGTTGTATTTCGAGACTCGATATTGATCATCTCCCGAAGTCCCGAAGTCAGCAGTTTTTTATACATGACTGAACTTTTATTTACTTTTTGTAACTGTTATTTATATATAAACAATCAAGTAGCTTATTTGAAACATCATCTCTACCTTTCAGTGTATAATAATCCGTTCCCCAGTCTTTATTTAATTACTAGGCCCTTATTAAAAGGCTAGGAATCATCTTTTCATATGTTTAAGATCAAGTGTGCAATCTCAAGTAAAAAGATATTAATGTCATGGTTTATGTTTCTTAGAAATGCAAATTTATTTGAGATTTTTTCTTTTTCTATTTATGTAACCATAGGCAATATCATATAATAGAACCAGAACATATTGATAACTAAGATACTGTTCTGTTTTGTCTTTTTGTCTGATTTAAACACTTATAATCTTATTTATTTGAATGATGTATGTTATTCAAAGTTACGAAATCTTTCAACGCCGATCAATTGCTATTTCGAGAATGACGAGTGAGACTCGAAGCGCACGAGAATGACGAGACGAGACTTGAAAGACAAATGCAACGAACACAGCGAGCGAGAGCGGCAGTCAGTTTTGTTCATCTCTAATCTGCACATTTGATACATCTGGGACTGTTGCAATCGCCTCTTTTATACAATTAGATTTTTCCCAATAAATTCAATATGCTCTTGTCTGCTTATAGTTTTTGTATGTATGTATGTATGTATGTATGTATGTATGTATGTATGTATGTATGTATGTATGTATGTATGTATGTATGTATGTATGTATTTACACTGCAAGTGGGAAAGCACCTGGTGGCAGTGGTATATACAATATAAACAATACACAATGAAATGATAAGCAATACACAATAAAATTTACAATACACAATACAATTTTACAATACATATACAATTTCATACACAATACAATAAGAATACACAATACAATTTAACACAGTAATAATAAAACATAAATAAAATACCTAATTTTACAATAAAACCTACATAATTATGTATAGGCCCTAAATAAGTTTCAATAGTCTTTCACTTTACTCTCATCTCATTCCCTGTAGTGGCACTATGACGCATTTTACTGACACTTTAGCACACATTTCACTGACACTCTGTAACACATTTCACTGACACTATAGAACACATTTCATTGATGCTATAAATTATCACTGATCGGATCTATTCACTGCACTGTAAAACCATAACTTCACTGACTCACCTCGCTTCACTGATACAACAGTTCAAATAAGTCAAATAATTACATCCTTATGCATACTTATAAACAGAACTACATTTAAACTAAACATTTCTAGTCTAAGGCCCTCTTACACGCTATTTTTAAATAATTTACAATTCAAACCAAGGAAGTAACTCGTCAGGCTAGATAAATACATGTCACCTTAAAAAATTGAATGTTGAATGTCACCTTAATTTTAATTTGCACTTTATACACAACTTTTTAAGTTATTCTTGAATCTCCTTAAGGAAGGACAGACCTCAAAGATCGCTGCAGGTAGGTCATTCCAATCATTTATAGTTCTATTTAAAAATGAGAATTTACCTACATCCGTTTTCTGTTTCCTACATTTGATTTTAAAATCATGATCGTTCCTACCATAGTACGTTGGCTTTTCTAACCGAGCCGTTATGTCTACCCATGCTTTCTGACCTAGATGTGCTCTATACAATGATGTTATTCTAGTTTTCCTACGTCTGTTTTCCAAAGTTTCCCATTTAAGTTCTTTTATCGTATCGTTTCCATCTTCTCTTTTACCTTTAACAAATTTAGCTGCCCTGTACTGGATTCTTTCTAAGGAATTTATCTGATATATTCTATAGGGATCCCAACATGTAGTTTCGTATTCCATTAACGGTCGCACTAACGTTAGATATGCTATTTCCCTCGATTTGGGGCTAGCCTTTCTCAAGATTCTCATAATAAAGTGAAGCGCCCTCCATGCTTTACCCGTAACATTATCAACATGCTCTCCCCAAGAAAGTTTGGAGTTTAAATACACTCCTAGGTATTTACAACATTGTTCTTGCGGAATTACAACACCACTGAATTCGTAATTAAGACTAGTTTCCTCTCGGGTTTTACAAAATGTTATAGATTTAATTTTAGAACCATTTATTTTCATCCTATGCATTAACGCCCTGTTATAAATTTTATTCAAGTCTGTTTCAATAGTCTGTATTTGTATTGTACTGGTAAGTTAGTACTTGTATCCATTATGCTTCAAAATGAAATATCTTTTACTTGAGAAAATTTCGTCTTCGTTTTCCATATCTCAAAAAACACACACACACACACACACACACACACACACACACACACACACACACACACACTTACTTTCAGTTTCTCATCTCGAATGGAATAGCCATGATTAGATAAGTATTTGATGAATATTGGATAAGGATATGGTTATTAGTTTAATTTTCATTATAATTACATTTGGTCAGTTTTCTTGAGAGAATTTCCCTGAATGGATTATCCCATTGTACCAATATTCCTTATGTGAAATAGCCCTTTCCCCTGAGATTATTTAAAAAAAAACCACTCAGTCATGCGGCTGTGGCATGAAGGAATGCCTCTGGCTTTGAACACTGAATATATACAGTATTTACTCGAATATAATGCGGACTTTTTCAGCTGAATTTAGTCTCCAAAATCGGGGTGCGCATTAGAACTGATGGCGCACTAGATTCGCATGCAAACTCTAAAATTGTCCTTGTGGTTCTGCTTAGGTTCTGCGTATCTTTCGGCTCTATTCGGGTTACCTCGTTATTCAACGTTCCTCAATTCGCGCGTCTCCATATTTCTGTAGGCATTGCTGTTAATATCGGTAAAATAATCAAAGTGAATTATATAGTATTTGTTCAGAAGATGGAAGACAAAGAACAAAGGGTGTCGTATGAAGTAAGCTTCAAATGAAAGTTTATTTTATGCTAGAAACCATGGAAACAGGCAGGCTACAAGACAATTTGATGTAGCAGAATGCAACATTCGTTTATGGCACCAAAACAGAATGACGATATTTGCTTTTAAAGCGACGAGGAAGTAGTTTACCGATAAAAGAAAATGAAGACATCCTGAGGTAGAGGTTTTGAAATTCATACAGAAAGAAGGAAAAATGGGCTTCTTGTGATTAGTGGCACAATTACCGGTAAAGTTAATGAGGTGGCTATAGCTCCTGGCATATCAATGCAAGTATAGACAGGTAGATGAGTAAAGTAAAATTAAATTTCGCGCCAGCTTTGCAGCTGCACATTACATTCACCAGTAAACATTTTTTTTTATTTCAAGCTTTTAAAAATTGAGGTGCGCATTAGATTCCAGTAAATACGGTATTATGAAACCTATCTCACCTTACTAATTTGAGGGCGCTGAGTCTCCTGAAGATCGTTTTTCCAGTGTCATGTGCTCCATTTAGTCTGAAAAACCATCTAATTAAAAAAAATTACATTTTTAGTTTGTTTTGAAGAGAATCGCAATTGCGAAAATATTCTTATTGGACACAAAAATGAATGAATAATGAAGATAGTACATGCTGTATATTTCTAATTTTGTAATTGTGGATTGTAAATAAAATAATCACAACAGTAACAAATTGAGCAAGCTACAATTGACAGATCAGCATATTCACTAATATCAGTGTCTTTCAATTAGCATTCGAGCTTTTTTAATGTTACCTTGTCTCTAGTTTCTTAGGCAGCTGCTTGCCATACATATACAATTACAGGTTGGTAAACCGATGAACATAATAATAACAATAATAACAATAATAATAGTAATAATATTGGTTTAATTTAACCTGGCAGATTATTAAGGCCTTACGGCCTTCTGTAACATTCAATCCGGGTTAAAACTGCGTTACAAAAAAAACTCTACAAATTTACAAAGTACACTACAATTTTACACACAAAACTGAATAGATAATAATAATAATATAATGTAAACAACAAGTTAGTAGAAATCGTCATAATCTTATATAACATATAGAAAGAAAGGAAAAAGCATAATAAAATGTCAACAGCAGATCAAAATAAATGAGATACACAAAGTATAAAAATATAAGACAATTATTAATGATAATAATAATAATAATGAATATAATAGTAATAGCAATAAAATATTGAAGTACAAAGCAAACAATGAATACAATATTTTAGGTACACACAATAAGGAAAATTATGTTATGATTATATAATTATATATACCTCAAGTTATCACATTATGGATATACCGTTATCACGAAATATGAAAACAAAAAGTTAAAATAAGTTAAATATCACTAGAATATATATATATATATATATATATATATATGAATGCGTGGAAACATGCAATACAACACTTGTCATAATAGTAAGTTAGTTTGGCAAATCATCATAAGATAATTTCCTAATAGATTATAAATGACAGAATGTTGTTTTACGTTGAAGCAGCTGTCATAAGGCTATAGCTGGTTCTGATTTAGTCGAATTCTCACGAAGTGTACCAGTCGTCTGAAATAAATTTTATATTGACAGATAAAGTACACACCCAGAGGCTGAACATAGCAGGATATCTTTGCCAATATTATCTTTAGAGTGATGTTTTTATCAGGAATTGCTTCTCGCAAAACTCTTCAATCTTTTTGACCACTCCATGAGTCTAATAGTAAAAGTATGTTATCTTCAGTATGAAACACCAAAACTTTGAAAAAGAAACCTTGCGTCGACAACTGTGTCTCCGAGAGACTGGCACACCTCATCAACATCTTTTTGCATCTTCAGACCAAATATCTTTTCAGGCTGTTGGAAACATAACATATATAACACAACACAAACATAGCAACACCAATTGTATCATCTTATTCAGTGATTGGACAGAAAGATAACCACGGGACAAGACTTTGCAATTAAAGCCACTTTGCGACAAATGCCCGTAAGATCGTGAACAACGATAATTTTACTCAAAACCAGTAGATACCAATCAACTTCTAATGTGTCGGTACCTGCAAGACGAGAAATTACAATATACAAACCTATTTTTTGCACGTTCGTGTTTTTTGCTGTATTTACAGCTATTATTGTTAAGCCTTGAAAGTGAGAATTTTCACACAGAAACTTCTTGCTAAGGAAACCATTCCTCATAACAAAATTATACTGAAATAGACCTATTATAGTACACTTAATGTTACTTAGATCCCATTACAGTGCAGTTTTGCCAAGGCTTTGGAATAATATTGCTCTAAATTTTCAATGTAAAATATATTCTATTTGGAATTTTAAAAATTTGAGCGTGCAAAAAATTTTGTACAATACACGTTGTACTCGCTTTGCTCGTTTTTCAAACTTTTCCTTGATTTTGTAAAAAGCACTTCCCAACCTCGTATCGAATTCATAAACATTTCTCATTAACAATAATGGTCTCAACTAACGTAACACTTGCTCTATCTATAGCTTTAACTCTATTTTAAGGTCTCTGATGGACAATTAAATTAGAATCAATAACCAGCACAATCATTTCTAATGAACAATAACATACAGCTGGCGCCAGCGTTTTTGGCCTGTCATAGATATAATTATAGTGCTCAGTTTGTGAGTATGTTGCTAGTGCAGCTGAGAATGGTAACACTTCCTATACACGTCACATCAGCCATTTTCCTAACACATTAGCCAGACTGACTGCGGCAAATGTAAAACACTCGCACTTAACGTTGCCATTACTTATTTCACACGCCAAAAACGGTGACACGGACTGTAACTCTTGCTCCTTTTATATGATTTTAACTCTATTTTGTGATCCATTTCTAAGTAACAATAACAGGCATAACGATCAAAAATTTTTTTCCGTCAATGTCGCATTAATATTATGTCATAGTATCTGAAGGTCATTATAATATTAGAACGGGATGATAAATAAATAATAAACAAAATAATTTCCAAACGGTAGTAACGACCCCACCTAACGTAACTCTTGCACTACCTATATCACCTAACATTATTTGTTGGTGCCTGAAGGCAATTCCAATATTAGGACGAGACTTTAAACAAAGAATCAATATAATATTTTCTAATAAGCAATAACGACCAAAACTAACAAACAATACCTATACAGACCACCTCTGTGGTGTAGGGGTCAGCATGCTGGTCTCTTACGCAGAGGGCCCGGGTTCGATTCCTGGTCGGGTTGAATTTCCTGGTTGAGGTTTTTCAGGGTTTTTCCTCAACCGTAAGGCAAATGCCAGGAAATTCGGGCCACAACATCCTTGAAAATCACCGGCCTCATTCATCACCGAAATAATATTCATAACAAATCAGTCATACATATACAGTCGCCATCTAGTTCACAACAATAGAACTAGTCTCAACAATAATACACAGGCCTTCGGATTTCAACCAAAGATTAACTCGCGATATGACCAAAGATGTTAAAGCAAGTATAAATAACAGCGAGGGGGGAGGGGAAACCTATACAGAGTGTTTCTGAGGTGATGTTACAAACTTTCAGGGATGATGGCGAAGGGCACATTTATCACTTTGAGATAAGGAACCATGATCCGGAAATGACTGAGTCGAAAGTTATAAGCAAATATATTTGTGTGGAAACGGAATTGTAATTTGACACCACGTACCCTCCTTCCCTTAACTTTTGGAACAGTCGTGGAAAGATGGTATGGGCCGGGTGTGTCCTACTTAGGTACTTGGCCCGATACAATCTGTGAGCTTGTCTACTGTTCCCATTGGCTCATCCGTATTCGAAAATCAGGTCTGCTTATTCCGCTCTCGTGTACTCCTCCATTTCACTAGGACTGATCGACTGGACACTGCAACATTTACACATGCACTACTGTCTACAGACGTGCATATCAGGACCGACCATGTCCTTTACACATTACGCTATCTGCATTGCTTTAGTGTAGTTTCCTGTCCCCATCCCTCAGATAGCGCACTGAATGGAATACTGTAAGTAGACAACGTAAACAACGTCAGATGAATACAGTATGTGTAAACTGTAAAAATGTACAGATAAATACACCTAAATAAGGTGTACAGAGGAATAAAATTCTTTCATTTCCACATAACTATTTGTGCTTGTAACTTTCGACTCAGTCATTTCCGGACCAGGGTTCCTTATCTCAAATTGATACAATATGTGCCCTTCGCCATCATCCCTAAAAGTTTGTAACACCACCTCGGAAACATTCTGTATATATATATATATATATATATATATATATATATATATATATGACTTCAACTCTATTTCATGGTATATTTCTCACGAGCACAAATGACCATGAAAATAATCTATTTCTGCACCTTTAACATTACATCATTGTCTCTAAAGCCATTATAATATTAGAACGTGATTATAAAAAACTAATCCACATAATCATTTCTAATTAGCTGTAACGATTCCAAATCACGTAAATCTTGCTGTTCATAATATATGACTTTATCCTTATCTCATGATGCCTGAAGGCAATTAGAATATCGGAACAAGACATTAACGAAAGAATCAACATAATAATTTGTAATGAACAATAACGTCCCAACTAACGTAACTACGTAACTCTTCCTATGCCTATATCGGTTCAACATTATTTTATGGTCCCTTATGACCATTATAAGTAGAACAGGACTTGAAACAAGGAATAATTAGTATTATCATTTTATATGAAATGTAGCCTAACATAACTGTTACTCGAACTATATCACTTCAACATTATTTCATTTTCATTCAATGTCATTAAAATTAGAAAGGGATGCTAAAAATGAATCAACATAATCATTTGCAATTTGATATAATGACCACAACTGCATAGCTCTTGCTCTAACTATATGGCATTCCGTTTCAGGACCTCTTCTAGTTCAGTATGTACAAATGATGTCTCAGAGACAATTCAATACCGTCAGTATTATCTTTAAGGTGACGTCATGTCAGGGATTGCCGAACGGTTAATCAATTTAAATTAAGAATTCAGAATTACATACTTTTACATTATATTGATTTATGATTGTTAGCCGATTTTTATAGGATATTCTGTGTATATAAATTGTCGCTTAGCTCTATCATAAAGTAGAATTAGGATATGAATTGTAAATATCTTAATTATGTATCATGTTTAGTTAATATTTCATTATAGCCCATGTAAGCATATTAATGTGCATGAAAATTATTTTTATACTTAAGTATGACTTTTCTATTTTCGTCATTGTTTCGTTATGTTTTTCACTTCTGGTAGTGTGGCCTAACCTCTACCAGAATAAATAAATAAATAAACAAACACACAAATATATATATATATATATATATATATATATATATATATATATATATATACAAATAAATAATAAATTTAGGGGAGAGTCGGGTAATATCGGACATCGGGTAATATCGGACAGTGCGTTTCTTTCATCTACCACCATATGATAGTACCTGAATGACATGGTTACGTTTCTCTATGCGACATCACAGAAACGTAACTATGTCAATCAGGTACTATCATCGTGTGGTAGATGAAAGAAACTCACTGTCCGATATTACCCGATGTCCGATACTACCCGACTCTCCCCTACAGCAGAACATCCAAGTCAGTCCCGATTTAGTGAATGAGAGTATAATTAAATTAAATGCAGATTATAAAATACAAAACATACTGAGCATAGAAATTTTTATTCATTCTGTACCCTGAAAAATAACTGTCTTACTGGGAAAACAGAGACTTGAGTTGAAACTTAATAAACATATCTTCTCTCCACCATAGTTGTAAATAGAAATGAAATCCCTTTTAGCGCCAGTGTGAAACTTCATATGGAGGAACACATAAACTCAACAGATATGTAAAAAAAAAAAAAAAAAAAAAAAAAAAAAAAAAAAAAAAAAAAAAAAAAAATTACCATGTAAGTCACTGCGACGCATAAACAATTTTTGTTCTTCCTACAGTAAAATAAATCTTACAAGTGGCGCCTTCGGGTTTGAGCACTCGTACACAGATAAAACCTGCTTAATCTTAAAATATGAGGGCGCAGAATCCAGTGATGACAGTCTTTCCCGTGTCACGTCAACTGTTTAACCTGCAGCGCAATCTAAATTTAAAAAATGTAATTAAACTTTTCGGATATTTTCAATTAATTTAGAACAGCGTTTCCCTAAGTGTGGGTCGCGACCATCTAGGGGGTCGTGTAAAGAGCTGAGGGAGTCGCGAGATGATTTGGAAAATTAAACAAAAAATGCCTTATTAACACATTTTTATTGTATTCAGAAACAGACACAAAATAAACATAAAAAAATAAAGTTTCAGTAGATAGAGATAAATTAAAAAATAATTAATGCTGTAAATGTGTCTGTTTTTGAGAAAGTAGCTTCTCAAATCTTCGCTCTAAAGTAAAAAATTATTAATGCTGTAAATGTGTCTGTTTTTCAGAAAGTAGCTTCTAAAATCTTCGCTCTAAAGTAAAAAATAATTAATGCTGTAAATGTGTCTGTTTTTGAGAAAGTAGCTTCTCAAATCTTCGCTGTAAAGTAAAAAATAATTAATGCTGTAAATGTGTCTGTTTTTGAGAAAGTAGCTTCTCAAATCTTCGCTCTAAAGTAAAAAATAATTAATGCTGTAAATGTGTCTGTTTTTGAGAAAGTAGCTTCTCAAATCTTTGGTCTAAAGTAAAAAATAATTAATACTGTAAATGTGGCTGCTCTAAAGTAAAAAATAATTAATGCTGTAAATGTGTCTGCTCTAAAGTAAAAAATAAATAAAGCTGTAAATATTTCTGCTCTAAAGTAAAAAATAATTAATGCTGTAAATGTGTCTGTTTTTGAGAAAGTAGCTTCTCAAATCTTCGCTCTAAATTAAAAAATATTTAATGCTGTAAATGTGTCTGCTCTAAATTAAAAAATAATTAATACTGTAAATGTTTCTGCTCTAAATTAAAAAAATAATTAATGCTGTAAATGTGTCTGCTCTAAAGTAAAAACTATTTAATGCTGTAAATGTGTCTGCTCTAAAGTAAAAAATAATTGTTGCTCTAAATGTTTTTGAGAAAGATGCTTCTCAAATCTTCGCTCTAAAATAAAAATTAATTAATGCTGTAAATGTGTCTGCTCTAAAATAAAAAATAATTAATGCTGAAAATGTGTCTGTTTTTGAGAAAGTAGCTTCTCAAATCTTCGCTCTAAATTAAAAAAATAACTAATGCTATAAATGCTCCTGCTCTAAATTAAAAAATAATTAATGCTGCAAATGTGTCTGCTCTAAATTAAAAAATAATTAATGCTGTAAATGTGTCTGTTTTTGAGAAAGTAGCTTCCCAAATCTTCGCTCTAAATTAAAAAATAATTATTGCTTTATATGTGTCTGCTCTAAAATAAAAAATAATTAATGCTGTAAATGTGTCTGTTTTTGAGAAAGTAGTTTCCCAAATCTTCGCTCTGAATTAAAAAATAATTAATGCTGTAAATGTGTCTGCTCTAAAGTAAAAACTATTTAATGCTGTAAATGTGTCTGTTCTAAGTAAAAAATAATTAATGCTCTAAATGTTTTTGAGAAAGTTGCTTCTCAAATCTTCGCTCTAAATTAAAAAATAATTAATGCTGTAAATGTGTCTGCTCTAAATTAAAAAAATAATTAATGCTGTAAATGTGTCTGTTTTTTGAGAAAGTAGCTTCCCAAATCTTCCCTCTAAATTAAAAAATAATTAATGCTGTATATGTGTCTGCTCAAAAAATAATAATAATTAATGCTGTAAATGTGTCTGTTTTTGAGAAAGTAGCTTCCCAAATCTTCGCTCTAAATTAAAAAATAATTAATGCTCTAAATGTTTCTGCTCTAAAAGAAAAAAATAATTAATGCTGTAAATGTGTCTGCTCTAAATTAAAAAATAATTAATGTTGTAAATGTGTCTGTTTTTTAAAAAATAGCTTCCCAAATCTTCGCTCTAAATTAAAAAATAATTAATGCTGTAAATGTGTCTACTCTAAATTAAAAAATAATTAATGCTGTAAATGTGTCTGCTCTAAAGTAAAAAATAATTAATGCTGTAACTGTGTCTGCTCTAAAATAAAAAATAATTAATGCTGTAAATGTGTCTGTTTTTGAGAAAGTAGCTTGTAAAATCTTCGCTCTAAATTAAAAAATAATTAATGCTGTAAATGTGTCTGCTCTAAATTAAAAAATAATTAATGCTGTAAATGTGTCTGCTCTAAATTAAAAAATAATTAATGCTGTAAATGTGTCTGTTTTTGAGAGAGTAGCTTCCCAAATCTTCGCTCTAAATTAAAAAATAATTAATGCTGTAAATGTGTCTGCTCTAAATAAAAAAATAATTAATGCTGTAAATGTGTCTGCTCTAAAGTAAAAAAATAATTAATGCTTTAAATGTGTCTCCTCTAAATTAAAAAATAATTAATGCTGTGAATGTATCTGTTTTTGAGAAAGTATCTTTTCAAATCTTCGCTCAGTGTTCAATATGTACACAATTGTACCATTTCCAATTTAAATGTGGTTTCTCGCTTAAACTGGAAACTTATTTTGCATAAATACGAATTTGCAAATCTATCCAAAAATTATACTTTCAACCTTCCATCAGTAACTTAAGCATATATTTTAATAAGTTTTTTTGCAGCCAGTTGAATGCAACTGTGGAAAACAGAATTCAGTATCCATCTGTCACTGTCATGATTGTTTTGAGTTTCTCCCGGGAGATATAAAAAAAACTGTTGTTTAAAATTGTGCAAAGTTAATTGTATGTCCGCAAAACTAACTAATAATTTGTCGTGTCTTACGACACGTAGCTAAATTTTCCGCGAGTTCTTCAATGCACTAGAATGAATAAATGTTCTTTTTGTCCAGTAATGTCTACCAGAAAACAGTTTTTCTTATAAATCCGTCGATTTTATCTCTAGCTGTTATGTTAACATCTTGGCTTTGCAAACTACTATATCAAGTATTCTAAGTGTTTGAAAAAATATATCAGAAAGGAATGCCAGTCTAAGAAGCCAAAAGAATTGAAATAGTATATTACGATATGAGGTTGGAAAGTGCTTTTTACAAAATCAAAGAAAAATTTTTAAAACGAGCAGAGCAAGTACAACGTGTATTGTACAACATTTTTTACACGTTCATATTTTTAAAAGTGCAAATAGAATATATTTTGCATTGAAAATGTAGAGCAATATTATTCCAAAGTCTTCGCAAAACTCTACTATAATGGTAACTAAATAACAATAAGTGCATTGTAATTGGTCTAATTCAGTATAGTTTTGTTATGAATAATGGTTTCCCTAGCAACAAGTTTCTGTGTGAAAATTCTAACTTTCAAGGCTTAACAACAATTGTGCAAAAAAATAGGTTTGCATATTGCAATTCTTCGTCTTGCAGGTATCGACTCATTAGAAGTTGGGTGATATTTACTGTTTTGATAAAAAGAGTCCATACTTTACCATGAGACGAATCGCAATATAACCCGTATGTCTGTTCATAATCTGCAACCTTCCAAAATTGTAATTCGTTCCTAAACATGTCTGTCGCGGTATCGAATTTCCAACCTATGTCTCAACGGCAATGAACTACCGAGTTTCTTTCTATGCTCCACAGGAACTACTCTCCAAGTGTCTTGTCTGTGACCCATGGGAACGAATTTCCGAGTGCCTGTATCTAAGAATTCACGTATCTAAGAAAACTTCTTCCCTTCTCTTCGTTTAGCCATATTTCTTTGTTGCTGTGACATACGGAAATACCAGGAATGCCAAATGGAAAAGATTGCGCTGATGGACGGGAAGCAACTTCGCCGAGTGAGCCGGAGTACACGGCTCAAAAGATTAACGCGTATCGTTATTCCTGTCATTAGAAGTCTGATAATTATATTGTCTTGAAGAGATAGAATGCTGCTATTTAGACCAGAATTCGTGTCTCGTGTCTCTGTGAGCTGGTGAACCTTTCTTGCCAAACTACACAGATTTTCAGCATTACTTTCTGATCAATACTGCACTTAATTACATAAAGCACAATAGGCTCTCTTTTTACTGTTTTAATGTTTTGTATTGCTCCCCTAAGGGTATATGTACGGGAAAAACCACAAATATTATTACAAAATGCAGGATCTAAATGTCTAAAATGTTATAAGAAAATGAACTCATAATTAGACAAAACTTACAAGGTACCACAACAAGACTTATTAAAACTTAAATATCTGATGAAAGTATAAGAATATTACTAATAATAATTTTAAGAAATTCACTTTTCACTTTAAATTAAATTTTCCAAAAGTTGACAATTTTCTCACATATTATTTTATAACTCTACAAAAATTGGAGATATGATTCTGAAATTTTCTACACTGATTTAATATCCGTTTATGCAAAACGTAGACTACAATAATGCCCATTTATTTTAAAATAGAAAAATTAGGTCACAAGACATGATGTAAATTTTAATATATTTTATATAGACCATACAAAAAGTTAATTGTATTAAAATAACTCTACATGTCTGAGAATAGTCTACTTTTCAGAAATAAGTGTTTATTACATGTAGGAAAAAAAATTAAAGATGTCAGAGAGACCATAACAATGTTATGGTTACCAAATGATGTAAATGTAGATTTTTTCAAACTCTGATAAAACTGGTTTCAAAAATATTCTTAGTAATCTTTTTTATACTTTTATCAGATATTTAAGTTCTAATAAGTCTTTTTGTGGGTTCATTTTCTTATAAATTTTTAGAAATTTAGAGCGTGCATTTTCTCAAAATATTTGTGGTCCTTCACGTACATATAGGTGTCCCTAAATTTGGACTGTTATATTACTTCCACACCTTATAGATAAATTTTAAATATGTTATTCGTTTTTATCCTACAATAAAATTGCGCAACTGTGTTATATCCTTCAGGTCATATTTTTACTGACTATATTGTATCTAA
Source organism: Periplaneta americana (assembly GCF_040183065.1). NCBI lineage: Eukaryota > Metazoa > Arthropoda > Insecta > Blattodea > Blattidae > Periplaneta > Periplaneta americana. Next base: position 68,047,725 of record NC_091122.1, on the reverse strand, counting down.
GTGCGGAATGTCTTCGCGGTTACGCTTTCTTCCATGATTCTGTGTTGCGATGTTAAATTATAGCTATTTACCATGACATTTTCGTAGCAGATTTATATTATTGGATAATTAATTTTAGCAACTACACAGAGGACACTTGTCTGTGTTATACGAGGACATTTTAATGTCATTTTTTATCATTATTATGTTTTGTGTTCCACTGACCTAGATTTCATCTGACTCTATTACGTAAATAACAAACTTCTACGACATATCTTGTTTTTCTTCAATTTTATGGTATCAAAGCATAATTCATCCCGTGAACAACCAGTTCTTCCAGGTTTTGAACAATACAACTATCAGAATGTAACCTGTAACTACAGTCAACTCTGGATATAGTGAACATTCGGCTATAGTGAACCTAAATCGTTGGTCCCGACCCGCATACATTAAAAAGTGCATTAATATTTCCGTTTATAGTGAATCCTCACTTCGATTATAGCAGGCATGTCAATTGATGCCCACAGGAGCAAAGGTGCGCTTTAGAGCCCAGAAGAGCCTGAGCGCTTTACAGCGGAAAGGAAAGAGAGAGACGAAAGAATTGGTATATGCCGCTTGGTCGAGCTATATTCAGGGATGGCCAGCACTGATCCAATAGATAAAGGGAAGAGAACTTATTAAAACTGTATCCATGTTAATTTTTATATTTGTCTGAGAAGTATAAGTGAACTATAAGAATGCAGATTTTAATTTTAATGCTCATTTTTCACAAGTTTGATTTTTTTATTCAAAAGAAATATTTTCTCAACTTTTCTTATAGAAAAGTGAAATTTTCAGATATAGGCTATTTATTTAGTAGCCTTACAGAATATTTTCGTAAATCTAATATACCGTAAATGCGTATTATTGAAGATAGTGTATTGAAAATTTTGAAAACATTCGGATGGAAAATGTTTGTAAGGAAATGAATTAACAAAGCAACTACTGTTACATCATAAGCAAAAGATACGTGCCCATGTGTTGTAAAAATGTCAACTCTATAGCTTCAGCAGATTTCGAGAAAATAATAGGCTATAATATTCTGAAGATAGGAAGTTGCTCACCAATATCACCTTAAGAGCATAATGCGATTAGAGTTTTGTTATGTAATATCAGTTACACTTAAAACATATACAGTACCTAGGTAACTTTGCTTTGTACGGTAATATTGTTTTGATTAGTTTATTGATTACTTTTGTAAGGCTAAAGATACCATCAATATAAATTCCAACTTATCATGTCATACTCAATCTCTTTCTTTGGAATATCACTTTCTTTTTGAATGATGTGTTTCATCCACTTAATACACTATAATATTATACTACTATGGAATTTAAGTGAATATTCCTTCTTAACTCTCTATTATGTTATTAAGATTTAAAACACAAGCGCAATATTAAGAAATCATTGTTAGTACTTTAGTTTGACAGACAATACAGATAATATTAAACAGAAAGAAGCCATATAAAAATAACGACATAAAATTTCACTTTCCGTTTGAAGTTTGTGCACCACTGTTTTCTTAATCCAACAGGTTGCTTATTCATATACACAACCCTTACTCTTTCCATACTTAGCGCTTGCTGCCCGCGCACGACGTCAAGGTCAGAAAAATGCGCTTGCTTTGACATCACTGATTATAGTGAACCTTGTAGACCTATCCTGACAAATTCTTATTTGAAGTCAGACCTTCATGTATAAAATTGAAAGAATGTGTTGAGAACAACATTATAAGCTTCTTACTCCTTCAGTCAAAGGACAAAGGTAGGATTAGTGATTCCTAGACAATGAACTGTACTGTAAATCCAGGCAATGCGCGACGACCTTGCCTCACTCCACAGTCGCAGGGTTGCCATTCTGTGTTCAGGCACACTACTCTACTGTTATTTCTAATCCTCCACCGCCAAAGGGTTGTCTTTTGTTCTCAGACACATTTTGATTATGACTAATAGCATCGAAACAACGGAAAATGAAATTGCCTTCCTTTATTAAAAGGGGATTAAAATTATGTCCAGAGCATAAATGAAGGTAAGATTTCCATGGCTTTCAAACTCCATCAACTCTCTCCCAGTTTCCATTAAGTGACTCGGGAAATTCCAAGGCTCAGTACGTAGTCACACCACAACAGCGTTTGTCATTTCTATCTGTTCTAGTGTTCTAACAGTGAATGTGTTTTCTTTGGAAGATAAAGCGAATATTATAAGTGACACTGAACGTGGTCTTTCACAAGCGGACGTGGGTCGATAGCATAGTTCAAGTAAATCAACTGTAACAGTATACAGTGTAATCCATTCTACAAAAATGAAATATTTTATTTTCTTGTTTCATTCGTCATTAAGGTTAAGAGAGAGACACTACGGATATAGTGAACGAAATGTGCAAGTCCGCAGAGGTTCACTATATCCGGAGTTGACTATAGTTTCGAACTGTCTGAATGTCTCAACAAACGTAAAAAACTCAATTACTTTCCGAGTTTAAATAGCTCATAAATTTAATTTAAGCATGAAATTGTTTTTAATTCTGTTCTGCGTTATGATAAGTCGAAAAGTAAATAATTCACAGGTGATATCTTGTAAAATATTTATGCTCTGACACCAAGTTTCTTACAGTATTACAAGTCTAATGGGTCAAAGACATTTGCGACATATGACCTTTCGCTACAGACAGTTAAGAATTGCAGAAGTGGGATAAAAGATAGGATACTTGTGAGGGAAAAGGAATCCGCAAGTGGAACTGTGTTTGTCTTTGTTTTGTATTTGAATTAACGTATGTTACTGGATAGTCTGGATTGCTTTCCAGAGGAAAGAGGAGTTCGAAAGAGGAATGTTTGTTGTGAAAAATGTTTCGCATTGGAAGAAATAAAATACCACAACGGATGAGAAGACATTAATTCTGAAATAATTCACGATTTTAATTATACACGTTGGCATAACCTCTAACATTAGACTCTGAGACTACAATTTCAAGGATTTCGTTGTGAGAATGCCAGAAACAAAACTTTAATCCTCGGAGAGAAGGAAAAATTAAAAAAAGGAGTATAAGCCTGAGGCGAAATATAGAGTACGGTACAATAAAGAAAAGAAAATATGGGAAGAGTGCGGTTGTTAAAAAGGACATATCCTTAAAAAAATGCATAAAGAAAGCAATAAAAACCGACGAAGATATAAATTTGCTTGCGAACAATTTGAAAACTTTAGTAATTGTGTCGTCATTCCATAGTCCAGAGTCGTGTAGATCGGTTTTTAAAGGGAATCCCTTTTTTATGTTACAACATGAAACATGAAATAATTAATTACGATGTTCAAAACTATCCTACACAGACCAAATTATGTGGTTTTGACTTCCCTTTTTTCCCTTTATTAGTCAATATATTTCCTTTTTCCCCTTTTTAGAAAACATATCTTATTTTGGTCCTTTTTTGATAGAATATCGCTAACATTTAGATAATTTTCTTATATTTTTTCCGATAGGCTTATAACTACCTGAGGAAGAGAAAATAAATATCTTTCTTCTTCTGATTCCAGACATTGAAAAACTAATAAAGTGTACTGATTTAGAGTTCAGGATAAAAAGACAATTTTCACCTCTGTTTTCAGTTAATGTTGAGCGGTCATTTTCTGTTTATAAAGACATTCCGCATTCAAAGAGGCATAATCATATTGAAACATATTGAAATGTTGAATGTAATCAAATACAATACATCCCTTAATGTTGTGAAGCGATAAATGTAAGATTGTGTGTGCTATGTGTATCCATGAATGTGCTGAAGTATGTTTTAAATTAAAACAGCACCCTTTTGAGGGAGTAATGTAGTCCTTGAAGTCCTTTTTTTTCTTTGACTACATCAAATACAACATTTTCCTTATGTTGTGAAGAGATAAATGTAAGATTGTGTCTGCCGTGTATATCCATGAATGTGCTGAAGTATGTTTTGGGGAGTAATATAGTCCTTTTACAAGTCCTTTTTTGGCTATAACTTTCTCTTTTTTATCCTTTCTTGATGAAAATTTTCCTCTTTAAAATCCGGTCTCTAATAATAACGAAAAAATAATTAAATAAAATTACTTCCACGAAGAAGAATATTCTATTTTAAGTTGAAAATTATGCGTCATAAAGTGTAAGTATTTAAAATCATATAATTCAAGTAGAATACTCTAGTGTTTGCAATGAAATATTCATAATATACTTACTTACTTATTTACTTAGGGCTTTAAGGAACCCGCAGGTTCATTGCCTCCCTCACATAAGCCCGCCATATGTCCCTATCCTGAGCAAGATTAATCCAGTCCCTATTATCCTCCCATCCTCATAATAGACATGTAAGAATATAAACAAATTTGAAAGGCAGAAAAAAGAGAATTAAAGAAAATAAACTGAAATTATGTCTTATAAAACAAGAGAAATACACAATACATCTATACATAAAAAAGAGAGTATGCTAAAATGAGTATCAGTTGAATAATGTAATTCGTACAAGCAGAAGATGATGATGTTTATGATGTATTCTTGGACGTTACGTAGCGAATTTGTAAGGAATTGAATTCTCACTTAAGGATAAATATGATAATGTGTATCATTTTGTAGGTAATATTTGAAGGGTTCAAAGCCATAGTGGACAAAGCGCCATATATTAAAAGCGGAGAAAACAAGGGTAGAATTAAATTAATAGTATAATTCAATGAAACATTTAGGAAGTAATATAAAATATGCACATTAAAACTGATTGATATGTCAATTTTCATTATGTTATTCACTTAACTTTAACCTTTGCTGTCTCCATTTTTAGTAAATGGCGCTTGGCCCACTATGCCTCTGAACCTTCATTTACTTTTAATAGATTTGAGCTCTTCTTAACCTGAACGTTTCGAAAGCCTCGCATCAACGAATATGCATGAATTCAATATTGGAGTATACTTTGGTATATTTTTTTCCTTTTCATATTTGGCTAATTTTCCCATGCGCCAGTCGCAAATCCCAATAAGTTTCCACATTGCCCTCCTCCATCTGTCAATTATTTTATTCCTTCGAAGGCCATCAATATAGCATTGGGCTTGCTTTATTTTTTCAGTAATATTCCTCCATTCTTCTTTCCGTGGATCTCCATTTTATTATCTTCTTTAAATAGTCGATATTCTCAATTTATCTTAGAAGTACAGCAGTGCCTTAGTTTTCTGTTTCTATAATCAAAACGTTCTTCAGTATTACTTTCTTATGCGAAGTACGTTGGGTATTTCCGTGTTAGATGGCAATAGTTTTCTAAATCACACAGAACAGAATAACCGTTTGATAAAAAGTACTAAACAAATCAAATACGTTCCTTCAAGGTTATATTTCACCACTACAGTGCCTCAGGCCGCATATAATTCGCTGATGCAATAAAAAAACACGTTTTAAACACAGTATAATAAACCACTGGCCATCTCTCCCAACATCTGTGGGTGAGTTGGCCTTAGGATAAGGGATAGATGACCAATGCAACTCGATGTTTGGGCCTTGAGTTGCTCTGCAGACATCTAAATAGTATTCAACATCCTGCCAAGTGTTCTGTAGCATTTGTGGAGTTATTAGCGCAGCTGCATTTGCAATGCGTTGCCTCAGTTCCTCCTCTTACTCTTTGGTACACAACAACCTTTACAAAGCCTCAGAAAAAAAAAGTCCAAGGGGTCAGATCGGGTGACCTGGTTGCCCAGGCAATGGGTCCTCGTCTTCCGATCCACCTGTCCATGTACGAAAAACACGGCGTTGTACTCGCGTAACAGATTTTTCTTCTACTAGCCATAGCACACACTGAACTTTCTGGTGTGGTGTCCACATGTTGACCATGGCGTGTTCTCCTACAAAATGGCCCGAGGCTTGTTTTAGCAACAAACAAACGAAAGGTACGCATGCAACTGTTTTCAAACTTTGTTGCGTAAATTTGGACCGTTCCTCCATCTTGTCAGATATAAATCTCAACGATATCTTTATCTTGTTTTAAATGGTGAGCATTTGGAAAGCTCAAAGAAGAGATTAGCATTTCAATTCAATAATTAATTAAATAGCTAAATAAAAGGAATAAACTTTCACTCGTCACTATAAGAATTAAACAGACATAATTTTTCAATGAAAGTTTATTGTTCAAGTTTTATAGCTCATATAGTAAAAAAAAGAAGAATTTTAATGCAGACACATTCCTATAAAGCCTTTGAATGAATAGATCGGAGTCATCAGTGTCAAATATTGGAGCGCAATTTTATATGTTATACTTTCATTCATTAACGAGCCTCGTAGCTTGATAGACCAGACTGATATCCAACTCTCGACAAAAGGCGACACGCGTTGTAAGGTTTAATTTAGTAATTCAGTAATGATTTGATGTAACGGCATGTTATAATCTCGTTTTATTCACAGAGTGGTCACAGTCCAGCGGGAAAAATTAATTTTCCGTCGATCCTGAATAAAATTTTATGATTGACCTCCATTCTGTCTCTCAATTGGAATTTAGTGAACCGCTCTATCAATCAAACTCCAAGTATACTCTTGGCACGCATCGGATCCGTCGGTAAATTTCAAGTCATATAAATATTCATCGAACCAATATTAGAATATACTGGAGCACAGAGAGCAAAATGGATAAAGTATGGCAACGGGATGAATAACAGTAGAATCCCAAAACTGATCCTCCGTTACAGATTGCCAAGGTAAAGATCAATAGGTCGTCCTACAAGAAGATGGATCGAGTACGTAACAAGCCACATGGCCTAATACATGTTTAGAAGATGATGATGATATTATTCATAGACACACATTAGTCAGAAAGAGGTTTTTATCACGTGGAAGACTTGAACTTTATGTCAGCGAGGTAAAGTTTGAATTTGAGTTTCATAGGAATATTGTTGGACTAAGTTTTTTATATAGATATTTCTGTTCCTCTTCAGATATTTCGACAAATTATCTGTATACATAATTCACGATCGAAAATATTACCGGTGCAGAAAACAATATAGTCTGCTATAGGATAAAGGTTGTTAATACTGTGATACGAGTAATACTGTGATAGTTCTTTTGAGAATTCATTACCATTTTACTGAGCGAGAGAAGAAAGGGTTTTATGCAGAAACTTTTCAGCGACCATTCCCTTAATACGCTGACGCAAAAAACCGACCCCTCTGTCGCTCAGTAAAATTGTAATAAATTCTCAAAAAAAGAACTATCACAATATTACTCGTATTGCAGTTTACTAACCTTTACCCTAATACATGTTTGGAAGAAGAAGAAGAAGAAGAAGAAGAAGAAGAAGATGATGATGATGATATTATTCATAGACACACTTAGTTAGAAAGAGGTTTTTATCACATGGAAGACTTGAACTTTATGTCAGCGAGGTAAAGTTTGAATTTGAGTTTCATAGGAATATTGTTGGACTTAATTTTTTTATAGATATTTCTGTTTCTCTTCAGATATTTCGACAAATTCTCTGTAGACATAATTCACGATCGAAACTATTACCGGTGCAGAAAACAATATAGTCTGCTATAGGATAAAGATTGGTAATACTATGATACGAGTAATATGGTGGTAGGTTTTTTTTTTTTTTTTTTTTTTTTTTGGAGAATTTATTACAATTTTACTGAGCGAGAGAAGGACGGGTTTCGTGCAGAAACTTGTCCGCGAACATTCCCTTAATACGTTGACGTAAGAAACCGACCTGTCTGTCGCTCAGTAAAATTGTAATAAATTCTCAAAAAAAGAACTATCACAATATTACTCGTATTACAGTGTTACCAACCTTTACCCTAATACATGTTTGAAAGAGGATGATGATATTATTCATAGACATACATTAGTTAGAAAGATGTTTTTATCACGTGGAAGACTTGAACTTTATGTCAGCGAGGTAAAGTTTGAATTTGAGTTTCATAGGGATATTGTTGGACTTAGTTTTTTATATAGATATTTCTTTTCCTCTTCAGATATTTCCACAAATTATCTGTAGACATAATTCAGGATCGAAAATATTACCGGTGCAGAAAACAATATAGTCTGCTATAGGATAAAGGTTGGTAATACTGTGATACGAGTAATATTGTGATAGATTTTTTTTTTTTTTTTTGAGAATTTATTACAATTTTACTGAGAGAGAGAAAGACCGGTTTTGTGCAGAAACTTGTCCGCGAACATTCCCTCAATACGTTGACGCAAATAACCGATATATCTGTCGCTCAGTAAAATTGTAATAAATTCTCAAAAAAAGAACTATCACAATATTACTCGTATTACAATGTTACCAAATTTTACCCTAATACATGTTTAGAAGAAGAAGAAGAAGAAGAAGAAGAAGAAGAAGAAGAAGATGATGATGATGATGATGATGATGATATTCATAGACACACATTAGTTAGAAAGAGGTTTTTATCACGTGGAAGACTTGAACTTTATGTCAGCGAGGTAAAGTTTGAATTTGAGTTTCATAGGGACATTGTTGGACTTAGTTTTTTTATATAGACATTTCTATATTTCGACATATTCTCTGTAGATATAATTCACGATCGGAAAAAATTACCGGTGCAGAAAACAATATAGTCTGCTATAGGATAAAGCAGACATGTCAAAAAACTGCACAATGTGCAGTCGCACACATTGTGCACTTGTCTCTGTGCAATGTGCAGTTCCTATTCCCCTACCTGGAGGGAGTGAATCGGCTTGGAGGGGAACGCGACAGGGCTGTACATTACCTGCTGTAGCAGAACAGCTTTGGTTTCAGTAACACAGATCAGTACGGGTGCTCATTGAGCTGTGATTGTGAATGCGTTATGAAAAATAAAGTGAGGAGTCCACAGATATAACGAAGAAGAGAAATCACGAATCATATAACATAACTGTTATGATGTTTTCCTCAGCCAACAGTAATTATTTTAAAATGAAAGGCTTTCACCATATCATGTGGACCTAATAGTGATGTGAGAATTTAAATCAGATTAGTAAAGTTCTCAAAATATGATATTCGCCAGCTTTTATTTCTTAATCAGTATCCTCGCGACCAAAACAAACATAACAATGATGTTGTTTTGGAGTCTATACTAACACAGCCATCAATGGTTAGACGACTTACAACTTTTATTTGATAAGCTGATAAGTAATGAGAATATTGAGTGAGGAATACATGTGAGGCTCTTGAAGTTGTAAGGAAAGGAAGAAAGCAACTATTTGTAAGGCAGAAAATTTTTCTGGAAAAATAATACATAATGGCGAATTTTCCATCTCACGTTACTATATTATCTTAATATACTTACGTTAATAAATCTTTAAACCTGACATAAAGATAATGTCCTCTCTTCACAGCTTGTGAAGTACTCTTTTAACTCAATTCAGTAACGCTCCCAACTTGCTAATACTTGCTCTCAACGTTTTCCAAATAAACTATATATAAATTTACATTCAAGCTTAATTTATCAAATTTATTAATGATAATGTGAATTTATATTTATATACAGCAAGGAAATGATTCCAGTGTAAAAACCTCACAATGTCCCATTACATGTAATTGGGAGTAAAATATTCCTCTAACATTTGTGCACCAATGGTCCCAATAATGCTTGAGGAACAATGAAAGAATATTACTTTGAAATAATCAGTACGTAAAATGAAATACTGTGTTCGTTTTTTGTTGCTTCAAAATTACTGCAATATTTATATTTTCTTCAAATACTGCATACAAATCATGTAAATAAATTATTCTTTACAAACGACTGCATTGGGAATTGTAAATGAGTAAGTCTATTGTTTCTTGTGTTGCAATTATTGTCAAATGTAGACACTGACAATAATTGTGTTTTTTCCTTCTGCTAAGTATGTTTATTATGTACAAATGTCAATTTAATTGAACACTAGAAGCGTAGAATAGATTCTTGTACATCCCTCCCGCTAAGAAGTGGTAAGAGCAACACGTGAATGACGCAATCTGCACAGACCGGCGTTCCGCGCACATACACTGCACTTTCAGTGTCTGATTTCTGACATGCCTGGGATAAAGGATGATAATACTGTGACACATATCGTCAAGTGAGATGTAGGCCCCTACTGCCTGATAATACATGTACATATCAGCCAGAACATCAATCACATGTATTTACTTTCCTGTAATTTTATAATTATACATTGATAATATAAATTTCATCCATTCCATAATTCACAAAGAGGCACTATGGTGCAAAGCAACAAAATATCGTGTTTCGTTAAGATATTGCATATGTCGTTCATCATTTTCGTTCAATGTAACAAAAATTCTTAAGGGTGTTTGAGAATAAGGTTCTTAGGAGAATATCTGTGTCTGAGAATAAGGTTCTTAGGAGAATATCTGGGGCTAAGAGGGATGAAGTTACAGGAGAATGGAGAAAGTTACACAACACAGAACTGCACGCATTGTATTCTTCACCTGACATAATTATTAACATTAAATCCAGACGTTTAAGATGGGCAGGGCATATAGCACGTATGGGCGAATCCAGAAATGTATACAGAGTGTTAGTTGGGAGGCCGGAGGGAAAAGACCTTTGGGGAGGCCGAGACGTAGATGGGAAGATAATATTAAAATGGATTTGAGGGAGGTGGGATATGATGGTAGGGACTGGATTAATCTTGCTGAGGATAGGAACCGATGGCGGGCTTATGTGAGGGCGGCAATGAACCTCCGGGTTCCTTAAAAGCCAGTAAATAAGTAAGTAAGTAAAAAAATCATCTAAAGCAATGAGAACAATACAATGAATTTACAGTAATTAGGAACATTAAATCCAGACGTTTGAGATTGGCAGGGCATGTAGCACGTATGGGCGAATCCAGAAATGTATATAGATTGTTAGTAGGGAGACCGGTGGGAAAAACACCTTTGGGGAGGCGGACACGTAGATGGGAGGATAATATTAAAATGGATTTGAGGGAGGTGGGATATGATGATAGAGATTGGATTAATCTTGCATATGATAGGGATCGATGGCAGGCTTATGTGAGGGCGGCAATGAACCTCCGGGTTCCTTAAAAGCCATTTGTAAGTAAGTAAAGCAATAAGAACTGCCTATTCATTTCAGAGCCTCAAATTTATTAAAAATATCAAGTGTAGAATATGAGCAGCTGAAATTTCTTAAATCTCTACTGACAATTTTCAGAAACTCGTCACACCGCCCATTTAAGTTTCGCGAAGTTTACTAAATCTTAATGTTCTTCTCCTTTATGTTCATCACTCGACGGAAAATGCACAGTAATATTATCAACCAAGTTATCTTAATGAAGCCGCTTAATATCCTAGCGGAAAGACATGCATGCCCAACGACACGCGAAATATACTGCGCTCTACCTTGTTGTTTAATATTCAGTGTTTTCGGATGAGATGTAATAACAGTGAGAAATGCAATTTAATGTAACTCCATTTCTTGTAGTTTCCTTTCCAAGTGTCCCACTAATCCCGTCTTTGACACTTATGACTAGACAGTGGATGCGGGATGACTTAAGGAAAAGTCAAGTTGTTTCGTATCAGAGTATATGGCACGTGCCGCGCCGTCCGTCTTTTGTGTATCTGGCGAGTACAGCAGCGTACATAGTAACATTGCAACGCAATGTGTGCAGTTGTATTATCCTGCTAAATTATTTAGTATGCTTTGAAGGGTAATAAGATAATATAATGATAATAAAAATTATTATTACTATTATTATTATTATTACTATTATCTTTATTATTATTACCAATAATTGTTTTTATACATTCTTTTTCTCATTTATTTTGACCTACTGTTCACATTTTATTATGCTTTTTCCCTTCTTTCTGTATGTTATATATTATGTCTGATTTCTACTTACTTGTTGTTGACATTACATTATTATTTTATTCAGTTTTATGTGTAAAATTGTAGTGTACTTTGTAAATTTGTAGTCTTTTTGTAAAGCAGTTTTACTCCTGGTTGAGTGTTAGAGAAGACCTATGGCCTTAACTCTGCCAGGTTAAATAAATCATTATTATTATTATTATTATTATTATTATTATTATTATTATTATTATTGTTGTTGTTGTTGTTGTTGTTGTTGTTGTTGTTAATACTGTTGTGCTGATCCATTCATAATGGCAAAACGTTAAATTCCCATCAGAGATACGAAATGCAATTAAGAACTATGAGAGTGAACATTTTATGTATATTAACGAAGAAAGTATCGTGCGTAATGTGTGTGAAATTGAAATAAAAACCAGAACAACTCAGGCTATAGAGAAACATTGTGTCCACACCTGTGGAGTAACGGTCAGCGCGTCTGGCTGCGAAACCAGGTGGCCCGGGTTCGATTCCCGGTTGGGGCAAGTTACCTGGTTGAGGTTTTTTCCGGGGTTTTCCCTGAACCCAATATAAGCAAATGCTGGGTAACTTTCGGTGCTGGACCCCGGACTCATTTCACTTGCATTATCAGCTTCATCTCATTCAGACCCTAAATAACCTAATATGTCGATAAAGCGTCGTAAAATAACCTACAAAAAAAAAACATTGCAACAGTACATCGCACAGGAAATGCGTTGAAATGAAATCTTAGGAACCATCTACATCATCATCATCATCATCATCATCATTTAGTTGTGTGGGTCTAACGACATGTGCAACATGATGCTCAGTACAAATATTCCTCTAAACAAATTGAGTGATTCCCATTTTAGAGGTTTTCTTCAGAAATTCTATCGATAAAAAAACTGTTTAAACGATAGGCGAAGACGATTCAGCTTCTACAACTTACGAGAATATATCGTCGTTTACCGCAACGCTGGTAATTGCATCAATGATGACGAGGACTGAACCTTGCAAGGTATGTACTACAGTACTACAGTACGTTATTTTTCTTTTCCTTCTGACTGTACGGAGATACAGTAGCATGTTGACGTCGTCTGTTTACATTTAAAACCTGTTGAGCCAATGGTCTGAATGAAAAAAATGTAACATACAGTAAATGTGCACCTACATTTCTTTAACACTGTCGCTAGCACATCTGGAACAATTGAAGCGTTGGGCCGAATAACGGTCTATGTTACAATTTTTCAAAATCGAATTTTTAGTGGAATAATGCTCTCTATATCCTCACAAAGCTGTCACATTTTTTTTTCAGTATCTGTACCAGAGGCGCTTCTATACGAGTTACAAGTATGAATTTCTTGGTTAGAAGTACGGTTTATGTCACTAGTCACTTCTAGCGTATCCAGTTGTTTACATCGTATCGGGAGTTACTGCACCGTAGTTTATTCTCTTTACGAATACTGGGTACTTGAACTCTGTGTATCAGGATTCGGTTGATCTATTACCTACGTAAAATGGATGGCTGCAAGACAGTGACATATTGACCGGTTAAATAAATCTAAAAAAAAAAAAGTATCAGACAAATTAATATTAATAAGTGGAAAGATGTGTCACGAAAGTCGCTGAAAGATAGTGATCTTGATTATACAACAAGGAAGACGAAATCGCAAGTTAGTGCGAAAAATCCTTCCAAGTAATGTAAGTTACTGTCTGTTATTTTTGCTGTAATTTATTAGTTGTATCTTAATTTACACTTTACCTAGTGTTAGTTGATCTACAGTATGTTGGGCTTTGCCACTATAGTTTATCTTAGCTATTTCATTTCAGGAACAGACTAGTGGAAATTCTTTCAAGAAGATATGCTCACAGATTGCTCTTGATGTCAGAAAGGAGCTGTTTATAATGTATTACTCTCTTAGAGGCAGCATTTAAAACTGGGATTGTTATTGTCTTAATTATTAATAAAATTTATACTTAACAGATATGCCATCTGTTGGGATTGATACAGAATATTCGGGAGAGTGGTTCAAATTCCATCCCCAACAATTTCTCAACTATAATATTTAATTTTCTTTATTCGTTTGTTATTGTTACTTACCTGCATACAAATGGCTTTTAACCCGAAGGTTCATTGCGCTCCTCACATAAGTTCGCCATCGGTCCCTATTCTGTGTAAAATAATCCAGTCCCTACCATCATATACCACTTCCCTCAAATCCATTTTAATATTATCTTCCCATCTATGTGTCGGCCTCCCCAAAGGTCCTTTCCCTCCGGCCTCCCAACTAACACTATATATGTATTTCTGGATTCGCCCATAAGTGCTACATGCCCTGCCCATCTCAAACGTCTAAATTTAATGTTCCTAATTATGTCAGGTGAAGAATACAATGCGTGAAGTTCTGCATTGTGTAACTTTTTCCATTATTCTGTAACTTCATCCCTCTTAGACCCAAATGTTTTCCTAAGAACCTTATTCTCAAACACCCTTAATCTCTGTTCCTCTCTCAAAGTAAGAGTCCAAGTTTCACAACTATACAGAACAACAGGTAATATAACTGTTTTATAAATTCTAACTTTCAGAATTTTTGACAGCAGACTAGATGACAAAAGCTTCTCAACCGAATAATACCACTCATTTCCCATATTTATTTTACGTTTAATTTCCTCCCTAGTGTCATTTATATTTGTTACTGTTGCTCCAAGATATTTGAATTTTTCCACCTCTTCGAATGATAAATCTCCAATTATTATATTTCCATTTCGTACAATATTCTGATCACGAGACATAATCATATACTTTTTCTTGTTATTGTTACGACTTTCATTAATTTGATGGTATCATTACATCTCAATACTACAGTTATTTTCTAATAATAGTGTTATTATTTGATCAATATTGTATGTTTATTCATAATATCACATTGAGTTTATCTTTAATCAATTACCTGGTGTTAATTCATATAAGCATAAGACTGTATCATTATCCATCTAAATTAAAACAGACGCTGGTACAGACACTATTCTACCTCACTTCGATTATTGCGACGTTTTGTTCAGTGATCTCAGGATTGATTCCGCTCAGAAATACAGCGTGTCCATAACGCGTGCGTCCGCTTCATTTGTAATGTTCGATACTGTGATCATATCTCACCTTCTTTCGAGAAGTTATCATGGCTTAGGTTACATGAGAGGAGAAATCTGCACTCACTTTGGCTCTTATATCGAATTATGCACACTTCATCCACTTCTTATTTATTCGTCCGTTTTCATACTCTCTCTCGCTATCATAATATTAATACTCGATCACAACGCGATAACACGCTAGAAATTCCACTTCACACATCATCTCTGTATTCCCCATCTTTCACTGTTGCTACCTCCCGTCACTGGAACTCTCTGCCGCCTGAAGTCAAGGGCTGCCGAACATTGAAATCTTTCAAATCCAAGTTAGAAAATTATCTTATGACGAGTTGCCAAACTAACTTACTATTATGACAAGTGGTGTATTGCATGTTTCCACGTATTCACATTTTTTTAATGTTCTAGTGATATTTAACTTAGTTTGTCTTTTTGTTTTCATAATTCCCGATAATGGTATATCTACAATGTGATAACTTGAGCTATATATAATCATAATTTTCCTTATTGTGTGTACCTAAAAATATTGTATTCATTGTATGCTTTGTACTTCACTATTTTATTACCACTATTACTATTACTATTATTATTATTATTATTATTATTATTATTATTATTATTACTAGCATTATTATTATCATTAATTGTCTTATTTTTTAATACTTTGTATGTCTCATTTATTTTGACCTCATGTTCATATTTTATTATGCTTTTTCCTTTCTTTCTGCATGTTCGACATTATGTCTGTTTTCTAATTACTTATTGTTTGCATTATATTATTATTATCTTATTCAGTTTTGTGTGTAAAATTGTAGTGTACTTTGTAAATTTGTAGTATTTTTTGTAACGCAGTTTTACTCCTGGTTGAGTGTTAGAGAAGGCCGTATGGCCTTAACTCTGCCAGGTTAAATAAACCATATTATTATTATTATTATTATTATTATTATTATTATTATTATTATTATTATTATTATTTAAAAATAAATTTCATAAGCATTTTGTTCATAATTTAGCCTATTTATTGATTTTTCTATATTTAATAATATTCTGATTGTATAAAACTGTTTATTGTCTGTATTCCCCAGTAGCATATCTGTGGATTTAAAAATGTAACAAACTTCTATGATGTGCAATATTACTTTCAATCACATACAATCGTATACTTCGCTTAATGCACAAAACATAATGATGGAATAACGGTCTATGTTGCACGTCCGATAGTAAATTTATGAGCGGAATTACAATGTAACATTTTTTTCCTCCTGCACAGCTAGCAGATTGTAACATAGACCGTTATTCGGCCGAACGCTTTAATTCTAAAACAAGCTTCTGAATTCATGACGAGCTGAACTCGTTGCCTTTCGTACCTGAGGTTAAAAACCATACTTCATGACTTTCTTTAATTAGGAATTAAGTATTAAATATTCTGGAAAATAATAATTAATATTATTATTACTATTATTATTATTATTATTATTATTATTATTATTATTATTATTATTATTATTATTATAAACTAGCCGTACCCGTGCACTCCGCTGCACCCGTTAGAAATAAATATAAAGTAATTACATAATTAAAATAGGACGTTTGATCCAGGGAACATTCGTGTTTGATAGAAGGATAAATCGTTTAATATGTTACTTAATTTAAATTGCATCCAAATAATTAAAATGCGATCATTTTGGTCCAGAGACACTCATTTGGTGCAATGACAATTCCTTTAATATGTTTCTTAATTTTTATTACATGCAAACATAGCTTAATGAAGATTGACATCATTTAGATTTAACGTGTATATTTTATTTTACTTGTTATAGGTTTCCATTGAATTATGGTAATAACTTAATTTTAACCCTTGTTTTCTACGTATTCAGTAAATGGCGCTTGGCCCACTATGGTTCTGAACCCTTCAAATAACTTATATTATATTATATTATATTATATTATTATATTATATTATATTATATTATAATATAATATTATATTATATTATATTATATTATATTATATTATATTATATTATATTATATTATATTATATTATATTATATTATATTATATTATATTATATTATATTATATTATATTATATTATATTATATTATATTATATTATATTGTATTATATTATATTATATCAGAAGTTACTGTAATAACATTATAGCATTATGTCCATCTAGAGAAACTACACTTTCCAATGGTGAAATAATAATTAATTATACAAATCGGTTAATTTAGCTTCCGATATCACTTCATACAAACACAGAAACATTCTCTGTAGGCTATCTTTCATAGCTTTCGATTGTTGCTGTCCAAGGCCCCTTAAAGACGAAGTCATTTTTTTTTTAAATTCATTACACGGCCTTAGATGGCAGTTATTTTAATTTTGAAACTCATTTATCTCATTAAATATCAGTCCTAACAAAATTTTTCAAGGAATAAAACTTATCTCAAATTATTTTTAAAGAAACGTTTGTTATGTAACATTTTTCACAGAAATCAATAATAAGAGAGATATTTCCATCTATTTAATTCAGGCCTCCTTATAACTCCCCTTTTAAATAATGTATTTTGAATGCCATATAGCCTAAAATCTAAGTTACAACGAACTTAATTTATATTCCAATTTTCATTGAAATCCGTTCAGCCATTATCGCGTGAAAAGTTAACAGACAGACATACAAACAAAAATTTCAAAAAAAGCGATTTTCGGTTTCAGGGTGGTTAATTATATATGTTAGGACTAATTATTTTTGGAAAATCGAAAATTACCAGAAAAATTTCGGCTACAGATTTATTATTAGTATAGATGTGTTCCTCACTTGAGTAAGACATATAATGCAATTGATTACACATGGGAGGTGAGGGGTTTGTTTTTGGTACCCGCGGATCGGCGTATAAATATACTGCTGACATTTTAGAACAATATGATATGAGAACCTAAGATATTAAAAATATTTGTTTAAATATCTTAAAGAAATCCATAGACATTTTACATAATCATTTATATAATGTTTAATCTTTTAAACTTTCTAAATTCCATATTATACTATGATTGCTACCTACTGTATTGATTTTTCTCTCTATTCCATATATGTATTTTTTTAATTATTTTCCTGACCTATGTGGTCATCTGTTACGACAGGTGGAATGTATAAATAAAATGATATCATAACTATCTGTATTCTCTTCTCGAGAAGGGGTAATAGCCAACTTACAAATAGATCCTAATTCTATTGTTACAGAAATCGTATTGTTAGAAATTTAATCGCCCATTTTACTCACTCTCCTATCTAATAATATATCTTGAAACAAGAGAAAGATTTCCACAACGTTAGCCATCTTATTGCCACAAGACCGGTAGCCTCTTTAATTGCACAGTTTTGTCTTCGTCTCGTGTAACTAGCTCTGAACAAACTTCAGAGGAAGCTGTTAGACTCAGTCACATATTCTGTAGAAGTTTGTGCAACTTCCGAACAAATTAAATATTGTGATTTCCTTTCCAGGTCAATAAATAATTAACTCTTCTCCCATGTGGGTTGAAAAATCATCTTTTCTTCAGAAAGTTTACGTTTCTATATATTATTCATTTTCCAAGAACATGAGCTCTTCTTTAGTTCATATACAGGATGATCCATAAATCACTGTACAAACTTCGTGGGTGTAATGTGGAGGTAAAAATGAGAGTAAAATGTTACATAGCATTTTTTCTTAAATTTGTTTATTTCAGAGTTATGTAGCAGAGTAGGTAGCACAAGTCAACACAAACAAAACAAAATCAATTCCTTCCAGTGTTCAGCTAAACAAAGGGATCACAAATTAAACACAAACAACATAATTACCGCCTACAGTACTCGTATATTTACTCCAAAACATGTTCAAAGAGACGTCGTCGTGCGCGTCGTCGTACCGCTGTTGGAATGTTGCAGATCCTGTTCAACTCATTCCGCACAGTTTTACAGCTGCTGTAGTTCTACTGCGTTCGGAATTTCAGTACCATAAACGAGCGCCTTGGGACTGCCGCAAAGGTAGAAAGAAGTCCAGGGAGTTAAGATCCGGTGATCTGGCTGACCAAGCAACTGGTCCTGCACCACCTATTCACTTATCGGAATATGCAACATTGAGATACGCCCTTGCCTCGCGAGGGAAATGTGCAGGGGCAACATCGTGCGTAAACCATAAGGTGGTTCGTGTAGCAAGTGGGACATCTTCATGAAGCAGACTTCTTCCTTTAGACATCATCCTGATATTACTGTATTTTCTAAATTGTCTCATAATAATCTCTTTCTATTATCTAACATTATTTGAAATATATTAAAATTCTGTGTATTTTAGCTTAATTCTGCTACACAGCTTGTATTTCATTGTTTAATTAATAGTTGATACTATGTTGCTGGTTGAGTGGAAGAGGAGGCCTTACGGCCTTAACTCTGCCAGCTAAAATAAATTATTATTATTATTATTATTATTATTATTATTATTATTATTATTATGTCCACGATCATATTTTCAATATCTGTGTGCTATCACAGATGCAGCTCAATTTAACTTCCTGCACTAACTATGAGGAGGAGAAAACCTGAGACGAAGGTGTGATGGTAGTGAAGATAAGATGTGAAGAGTTTACAATGAAGATATGTGTGATGTTCAAAAGTTTGAAAATGGGTCAAAGTTCACCGACGTGAGTGGAATGGACACGTCGAAACTATTAATATCACTCTCGGTGGCAATTCAGTTGGAAGAAGCCTGGCAGGCATGTGCTGACAGATGGGTGTCTTCCCCGCAGAGAGATCTACTATAATAGGTACAACTACGGGGCCAGAATGAAGGAAAGTAAAAACAGCGAAGTAAGACAAGAAAGAAAGGAAAGGAAATATTAAAGTAACGAAGTAATATGTGGCAAGTAAAATAATGATGTGATAATAAATAACGTAGAAAAGAAGGAAAGAAAATAAGTAAATAACAGAAGAAGAAATCAATAAAAAAATAAGTAAGAAATTACTGAGAGAAAGTAAGATATAGTGAAATCCACCGCTGTGGTCTCGTGGTAGCGTGTTCTTTCCCGAACCCAGCGGGCCGGGGTTCGATTCCCCGCTTGGGACGAGTTGCCTGGGTGTTTTCCCTCACTCCTATGGATGAATATCATATGGAACCCCATTCATTCTCGCCACTTCCTTCCCCCCCCTCACCATCCTTCCTTATCATTCCGGTTGTCTTCTAGGTTTTCAGATCGCGCCTGCGGCGGCCCTCCTAAGCTTCTAGCGCTCTCGGTCGACCTCCATGGATAAATGGCAAGTTGGCAGCTGGTGACCCAGCAGCGGAACCCACTCCCTTCCCGACGGGAGGGGTGGCCTACACCTCAGACCGTTGGCCAGACGGGAGGGGTGGCGTACACTCCAGACCGTTTGAGGAGAAAAGATGGGGGCTGTTAGGGGTATACCTTATTTTATTTCATGGAGTGCAGTTTCATAGAAAAGACTTTGCCGACAGACCTTCTACTGCCCACTACTAATTGGTTGTCATAAATAAATATCTTCCTTACTGTGACGGAAATCTTGTCTTCTCCTGTCAGTAACCAATCACAACCTTCGTTCAGAAGAATTGACAGACTCCTGTCAAATCCACGTGGAGGCAGAGTTGTCGCATCTTTTCCGAATTCGAAGAATCCCGTCAGTTTCACTGCATAATTTCGAGGGTCACCAGGATTGTGGCAACTGTGCAATGTTGGGACGAGGGGACAGGATGGAATTGTCAGAGGTCTTTGTGTAGGAAGTCATAAATCTGTAAGTGGATGTTCAAAGGAGCCACCGAACTGCACTCCTTGAAATAAAATGAGGTACATGGTACACGGACTTAGAAGGATGGTGGGACTGGTCGTTAGGGTGTTGGGGGTTAGGTCGGTTCGGCGTGGGTGCGGTCGGTGGGCCCGCAACTCATCCCAGGGGCGCATAATAGACCTCAGGTCGCGGTGTACAGGGATGTTCCCCTCCCGGCCTCATAGAGAAAGTAAGAAAAAAAGTTACAGCGAACTCTCGAAAAAAAAATAAGAATAAAGAGAAGAAAAATGAAAGTAAAAAAAATATTTCAATTAAAGTATGAAGGCATAGAACGAAAAAGAAAAATAGAGGTATAGCATAGAAGCAAAGAAATGACAAGAAAGCAAATAATATTCAATAAATAAAATTACAAAATAAGCAACTAAGAATGAAATAAATACGGAAAAGGAAAATAAGAAAACAGACAAACGACAGATTGTTGGAAAATTAAACATATTATTGTTCTGTTAACAATACAACGACAGGATCGAATCTCATAAGTGATACCAATAAGACAACACTAAGGAGATAATGGGGTAGAGGAGCCAATTCATTTTTCCCTTAATTGCTTACATCACTGGCAAGTAATACGCCATTTTACTAATAAGACTTAAGCAATTCAGGTAATCGCTTCCAAATATGGAGGTAGCTTCGAATATACTGAATATGCAGTCTTGTACAGCCGATGGGGGCTGGTCTCCCAATTTGGGGGATGGACGAAGGCCTAACAACCCACCACGCAAAAAGCAGCTTGTCACGAAACCCCAAGATAAGCCTCGGAATGGGACTGATTCTTTTACGAAGTGGAAATATAAAAAATGGAAATACGTTTTTTGAAGATGTGCAAAAATTGAAATATCTTGGAGCAACAGTAACAAAATATGTAAATGACATTCGGGAGGAAATTAAACACATTCATTGTATATTATATCCTATAAAATTATGTGTTTCAACCTATCATTATCTTTATGTGTTGTTCCAGCCAGAAACCACTTTTCTAGCAGACCTGACAGTACCTCCGTCCTCAAAGCGGAAATGTGGTGACATTGAAGTCCGGTCGCTTACCATTCCGAGCTTTGGTTATGAGGCAACTAGGCCGGGATATATGAAAGAATAAAATGCATTTTATCAAATTATCAGAACGCACGAAAAGAATTTTTGTTTGAAACACTTAAAATGTTCACAATCATTCATTGTTATGTGTAGAAAGTCGTGAAACTTCCAGTCAATATAATTTGCTTTATTTTAAGTTTGTACTGTTATTTATTTTTTTTAAATTGTCAATTCCAAACTTTAATTAGATCTAAAGTATCTAGACACATTTTGCTTGTCGTAAAAATCAGGAATAGATAAATACCGGGCGCCAAGGTCCACGAAGACTAAAAATTTTTATGTGGCGTCTGAGTTTTTTTTACTAATTTCAAGATTTTGTAAGAATTCTATTTATTTTATGTGTCTACGACTAATACATAATGTTAACAAAAGGGGTAGTAGGAAGAAGTTCGATTGCGTGATTTTTTTCTTGTTAGGAGGGAGGAAATATCCCACGCACTACGACTTGAGGTCTATTGTACACTCCCCGATATGAGATGAGTTGCGTGCTCACCGATCTCCTACGCACACCGACCTAACCACTTGACCCCCTTAACGACCGGTTCCTACAGCCAACAGAGTCCATGTACCACTCCTGCTTCGGCAATCCCCCTCCAAGGCTCCTTAACGGTCCGAGGCGGAAGTCCTGTCCCGAGAAGTTTAGCCTCGGGTTCCGTTGCAGAAGCTATCCATCATCACTTGAATACAACCCACAGAGGCCGGTCGAGAGAGCCAGCAGCTTCGGAGGGCCGCCTGTAGAGCGATCTGAAAACTAGAAGAAGTAACGGGATGATGAATGCAAGGATGATAGGAGAGGAAAGGAAGTGGCGAAGATGAGTGGGGTTCCAATCGCCTGAGAAAGTTACCTGATATTCATCCTTAGGAGTGATGGGAAAAACCTCACCCAGGCAACTCGTCCCGAGCGGGGTCGAACACGGACCCGCTGGGTTCGGAATAAGACTCGCTAACTCCTCAACCACAACGGTGGACGATTGCGAGTTTTAGATTAATATTGCTACATTTCATGCGAATATCAAGTTAATTGTAACTATACAGCTTTATTGGAGAGCACAGATATCCTCTGAGAGCATATTTTTTAATTGCATAAATATTTAATAATGTTTTATACAGAATGTTGAAAAGTATCCAATATTATAGGAGATGATAGAATGCATCAAAATAAGAAAATAATGTCTAATGAACACGGATCCTACAACAGCTACTTTCTGAGATCTGAACACTTGTTCATAGGAAGTGCTCAATGTGACCTCCATTCATGGCATTGCATTTCTCTGACCTACAATACAGCAGACTGTCAGAAAATCATACGGTAGTTGACACCCTTGGCATGGAATAATGATAGGCTACGTCGCAAGGAATATTGAAAACAAAAGTCTGGTCGCGGATTTGAGCGGGGTTCAGCAGAGATGGTGTTGTGAATTTTCGTAATCAGCATGTGTAGCCGATGAAAATTCCCATGCAGTTGACGAAACAACTCATCAGCACCGATTCACAATCAACGTATAGGCAGGCGTTCTTGGTGATAGATTAATAGGGTCATACGTGCTACCACAGAGACATTCAGGACTTTCTTATTAACGTATTGCCTGCCTTGCTGGAGAATGTGCCATGTCAGCACGACTACATATATGGTTCATTCACGATGACGCACCACCACATTTTCTCCGCAATGTGCGTGAACACCTGACGTTGACATTTCAGGACCACTGCATTGGTCGGGGAAGCCTCACACCTTGGCCTGCTTGTTCTCCAAACTTAAATCCCCTTGACTTTCGGTTATGGGGTCACATGAAGGAACCAGGTCAATTTCAAGGAGTTCGTGATCCCTTAAGCCGAAGGGCAGAGAAATGCATTCCCATGAATGGACGTCAGATTGAGCACGTCCTATGAAGAAGTGTTCAGATCTCAGAAAGTAGGGGAGAGCCGGGTAGTATCGGACATCGGGTAGTATCGGACAGTGCGTTTCTTTCATCTACTACCATATGGTAGTACCTGAATGACATGGTTACGTTTCTCTATGCGACATCACAGAAACGTAAACATGTCAATGAGGTACTATCATCGTGTAGTAGATGAAAGAAATTCACTGTCCGATATTAACCGATGTCCGATACTACCCGACTCTCCCCTATGCGTTGTAGGACCCATGTTTATTAGGCATTATTTTCTTATTTTGAAGCATACTAGCACCTCCTAAAATATTGGATACTTTTTTTAACACCTTGTTTATTTCAGTAAACTTATCTTTATCATAGTTTCAATGATTTTCTCATTGCATGTGTTGCGCAAAGTGTGCTGGCTCCTTAAAATTTTGTCGTTTTCTCTATCCCTGGTAAAAATAATCTTTTATAGCCTATAACCGGTCTTGAAATAAATAATTTATTATTGCTGTTATTACACCCAAGTAGTATTTTGTACAAGAGTATTATTCCCGTTCAACAACTTATATGCACAAGTACACGAATAAAGATGTAAATATACAACACTGGAGCTTTCGGGGAGACAGCTTCACTGTAGACTGAACTGTGTTGACTTGCAGTGCTCTCCGTACATAACTGTATTCAATGTTACAAACACAAGGCTCTGCTTATGACATTTCTTGAGTGATATAATTGTGCTTACAGTTATTAAAGTTTCACCGAATCGAGAAATGAAAACAGATGTCATTATACATAGAAGCAGTAAGTGATGAGGACACATTATTGGTGTCTTTTAAGATATTTGGCTGCCTGAAGTTATGAACACTTGCAATACACTACAACCATTTCCCCCCGATTACTTTCAATAATATTACACGCTTGGTACATAAGTACGTGCTACAGTCATTAAGTTCTAAGACGCTGGAGGGTAGGCTCCCACAAGAAACTGGATGTATCACAAGATGCCGCATAACACGGCGTACATTTAAACAGAACGACATCCTCCTTCAAAATAGTCTCCGTTGGCCGTTATGCACGTTTGCCAACGTTGGTATAGCTGCTGGAAGCACTGTTGAAAGATGTTGGCTGGAAGGTCCCGTATGGCTTCTCTTGTGGCAGTCATGACCTCTTCGGAAGAATGAAATCTACGCCCACATAGGGTTGCTTTCATGCGAGGAAAGACAAAAAAATCGCATGGTGCGAGATCAGATGAGTACGGAGGGTGTGGAAGAACTGTCACCTGTTGTCTTGCAAGTTCCTCTTGGATAAGGACAGAGCGATGTGCAGGGGCGTTGTCATGTAGCAACAGCCAATTCTTTGTACGCCATAGCTCAGGTTGCTTACGGCGAATTGAATCTCGTAAACGGCCAAGGATCTCTTTGTAGCGCGTTTTGTCCACAGTTCTGGGATGAATTCCATGTGAACAATTCCATTTGAATCAAAAAACAGTTCAAGCATCATCTTGCCTTTTAACCTGTCTTGTCGCAGTTTTTCCTGTCGTGGTGATAACGGCGTTTTCCAGGTGGCGGATTGTCGTTTCAGTTGCGGATCGTAAAGGAAACACCAAGTTTCGTCTCCAGTTATTATCCGGTTGAGAAACGTCGGATCATCGTCAGCACTACTGATGAGGTCACCACAAATCGTCATGCGATCATCACGTTGGTCTTGCGACAGGATTCGTGGCACACTGTGCTGGGTAACACGAGACATGTTCAGGTCATCAGACAGAATTTTGTAGCAAGTACCATGGCTGACCCCTACTGTTGCTGCGATATCGTCTACCGATTGGGAGCGGTTAGCACGCACCAACGTTGCAACTTCTTGGATCTTGCGTTCAGTTCGAATTGTTTGTGGCCGACCTGTACGCACATCATCTTCCAAACTGTCTCTTCCTTGCAAAAAACGTCGGTGCCACCTAAACACAACACTGCGACTCACTGCGTTCTCACCGTAAACTTGCTGCATCATTTGAAACGTTTCGGCAGCAGTTTTGCCTAATTTCTGGCAGAACTTGATGTTTGCCCGTTGCTCAGACTGTGACATCTCGGGTTCCGACGTGCGCATACAAATCACCGTCACAACAAAGACCGTAGTTCTGCTTACAGTGCGTGCACTCAACTGTCTCTTGTTGGGTCGAGAGACTAACTGACAAGGTATCATACCATGGCGCCACCTATGCGCTATAGTGCACCACAACGCCACTATGCGCTCAGTATTAGAACTTAATAACTGTACCACGTATAAGATCCTACACACTTAAATGATATTGCAATTTTTTGGATTTTCTTAGGAAATCACAATGGAAACCAATAATGTATTTCTAACAAAAATACCTTAACTTATATAGTGCAGCTCCTTTCCTTACATTTGTCAAGCAAACCTAAAGTTGTCAAGTCACTATGTTGTCTACTGGAGTAATTTTTAGATATTATACATCTTGATTACACAAACAACAAACACACATTCAAAGTACACAGAAAACCCACAACATTAACAACACACATACACAACACATCCAACCACCCAACACAACACAAAAAAGCTGCATTCCGAACAAAGGTACACAAACTACTCAAAATACCAATGAATCAACGGGATTACAACGAATAACTAAACACAATCAACTACATAGCACAAGAAAACGGATACAACCCTAACATAATAGACAACATAATACGTAAGACAAAACATAATCACAAAAAACATAAGAATACAACACAGACACAAGAATACAAAAAATACATCACACAACACAACACAAACATTTTGCATTCCGAACAATGGTACACAGACTACTCAACATACCAATGAACCAACAGGATTACAACGAAGAGCTAAACACAATCAACTACATAGCACAAGAAAACGGATACAACCCTAACATAATACACAACATAATGCGTAAGACAAAAGATAATTACAAAAAACATAAGAATACAACACAAACACAACAACACAAAAAATACATTGCAGTAACATACGAAAACAAAAACACACACGAAAACTGCAACCTCATTCAAGAAATTAAATTACAACATCGAATACAGAACAAGCAACACTCTACAGAAACATTTCAACATACAAACAACACAAACAAACAAATACAACCACACAGGCGTATATCAAACTCAAATGTAATACCTGCAACAACTTCTACATAGGACAGACAGGCAGATCATTTCAAACACGTTACAAAGAACACATCACAGCCATAACAAAATTACAAAACACCTCCACATATGCAGAACACATCACAAATACTAACCACACCCACAGAGACATCAACACAGACATGGAAATACTACACATCCAACCAAAAAGCCAGAAACTAAACACAGTAGAACAATATGAAATATACAGACACACGAAAACACATCCCAACGAAATTCTCAACACATAACTCAATTTAAGAACACACACACTCTTTGACTCTAAACTATACTACACGTACACACCCACACAAGAAACAAAACAAAAGGCTCCAAGACCAGTTCTGAGGACGACCCATAAATAGGTCGAAACATGCAAACAAGGTACGTTCGAATTTAAAACAAGAAAGTCTCATCATACATATTCCGAAGTAATTTCTAGAATTGAATCCTGTTGACACGAATGTAATTTAAATATTATTGTGGTTCTGTTGTGCCCAAGGATTATGACAAGTATCATAACTTTGGTTATGATCTTAAGTAATATATTTTCACTGTATTTGAAAGTAATGAAATCGTACTTTATTACATCTTTATTACAACATTCATATTAATCTGTCGAAGACATGCTTAACACACGCTACCAAAGCTTCCTGTTTCAGCAGGCAGCTATACATTTTAGCGAGTCGTCAGAAGTCGAAGTCAGTCCTTACACAAGACAGGAATTGTGTACACGTGCATTTCTCGCAAAGCCATTGTTACGCAAAAGCTGATATATAACAAAAAATACTCAGATTGTACAGTAATCATTACAATCAGCATCTCTCGCGAGATGTAAAGAACACGACTTCTAATTGGTGATTATTTGAATTTCGATTTTCTATATGTTCAATCAAAACAAAGACGATTCAAACCTTGAATATTGTGAGAGTTCCTTAAATCTATATTGTCCCAAGTGACAACAGGAAATTCCGATTCTAAGTAGTGGTCGAGAATCGATAACGTGTTGATCGGTCAGTGCAATACCGTCTCTTTAGAAGATTCGCGGGCAAAATAGCGTCACTCTGTTTAAGTCACAAGGGCGCGATTCGAGAACTTATAAAATGGACGTGGAGCGTCTAAATCACTGTCATTAGTCAATAGACAGCGGTCGTAACTTCCCGACGTCCAGAAGAAAAGCAGAAAATGGCAACATCTCTGAATAGCACCAGTGTTCGCAACTACAGAAACTGTAAGTAAAATTAACTCTTCACTTCTTGTAGGTACTTTCCGTTTAACTATCTCATTTTGATACTTTTTAATTAACAGCAATATTGATACTTCACAAATAATCGTTCAATTTCAATACTCTATATTTAACTGATCTAATTTGATATGTTGTTAATAAATTTAGTAATAATGAATACTTAAATTTGTGATTATTTTGAAAGCTTGAGATGACATTCTAAATAAGGAATCCATCCTATCCATAAGCGAGTGTAGTATGCAAATTATATCAGAGAGTTAGGAGGTACAATGCAGTGTCTAATCCGCTTGTATTATCTTGAAAAATTTGTTGCTATGACTAAAGGACACAGCTGTTTTTAATCAACTGTCCGAAGACAGGTCTGAACCTCACAAGTTATAACAACAAGTTATCACTTATGAGGCAACTAGGCCAGGAGATAATGGCGTAGGGTGGTCCGTTCTTTCCCCCTCCATTACATACATCGCCGACTAGCTGCATATTACATTAATCAGACTTCAGATACTGTTCTCCAACCAGGGGATTAACCGTGAAAGGAATGTACTTACTATTACGTTATCTATTGGAGCGAAGTAGATAAATAATATTACCGTTATAACGTCAGTTTAAAAAACATGCGCTCTCTCGCATATGTTATTTCCTATATGGAGGGATTAAAAGACCGGGAAATTAATCGTGATCTAATTTTGTAACTAGGGTAGTATAAATATGTGTGTATCAGTGTTATCGTTTGTGCTTTGAGAGTTAGCCAATGGAGATGCGTGTACTCACGTGTGTGAGCTATGACATCTTATGACATCAACATTCAATCACAGCATCACCCCGCTGTGTCTCATTCCCATGAGACTTTCTCCTGGTTGCAGTACAGTACATACAAACAATTTATTGTTTTTCCTCTGACACATATCGTCAAATGAGATGTACTGTACTGCCTGATAATAGATGTACTTGTACATATCAGACAGGATCTCAGTCAGAAAGTAATTTAATTATTGTGGTAGAAAATTTCAGCCAAAAGTCCCGGTTTATCGACATAATGAGTGCTTTAGCACGATGCAGTAGACATGCACATTCACACAACAGCACATATTAATGGTACTAGTTGCGTAATCGTAGTATTGATTGTTCACAACAATGATTGTTTGGCTATTCGAGGATGAATACACTGACCCATTGTGTGCCCTATATGTGAAGATTTTCCATGTCCGACAGGTGATTTGGATGTCATCCGGTGTTGATAGGGGGGCCATCCTGCCTGATCCCTGAGTCAGGCACCATTCAGACGATTGTCCAATATGTCCCTGTGTCCGATGCTCTTTTATCTTCATCCGAAACCCATACTACCCCCCAAGACTTTATTCCAGCATATTTTTAATTATTTCAGGTGACATAAGAAATGAGAGGAAGGTGGAATGATAGATGAAAACGGCAATAACCAGAGTAAAAACCCTGCATAATGTGTGATTTGCCCACCACCAATTCAACTACGACCAAGCTAGGGATCGAACAAGTTCTTCCTGGATGGAAGACCATCTAGACCATGCGCCACAGACGCTTCTTTATGGCAGATGATGATACAGCTGATACCAATACACCAATAATGATACAGTGAAACCTTGAGCTTTGTATCGTGATACCTATACTTTTAACATGTATCGATTCAGATTTCAAATTGGATGAAGCGCTTTTCAGACAGTTGTATAAGATGACGATGTACTACAAAGTCATCTTTTGCTGAAGTTAAAACATTGCAATGATTATGGTATTAATGAAAGGATTAACTGAAATAATTTTATCACTGACTTTACAACTTCTTAGGAAATTACCTGCCTGACTAGACCCGATGTGTTATCTTTCATTGTCTAAAGCCTAGTGAAGGTCCCGCTCTATCTTCTGGTTTCTTGTTGTGGTGCGGTGTGTTCATGATTGTGTCGAAAAGGGTGTGTTTTTGAAATTGAGTTGAGTATTCAGGATTGCTGCGGGTGTCTTTTGGTATAAATTTCATATTGTTCTAGAGTGTCAAGTTTCTGGTTTTTAGACTGGATGTTTAGTATTTTCTTATGGGTGTCTATGTTATTGTAGTTGTGATTGGAGTTTATAGTGTGTTCTGTGTAGGTTGAATTGTTGTGTAGTTTGGTTATGGCTGTAATATGTTCAGGTAACGTGTTTGAAAAAATGATCTTCCAGTCTGTCCAATGCAGAAGTCGTTGCAACTGTTGCGTGATTATGCAACTTTAGCTTTCAGGTAAAGCTTCCTGTGAAGCAGACTTGAATATCAAGGAAAAAATTCTTCCGGGTCCGGGTATCGATCCCAGGACCTCTGGCTGAACGCACCAGTACGGTGTCGGGTGGAGTTCCTGGGTAGCTCAGTCGGTAGAGCGCTGGTGCATGATTGTTTGTATACTTCTGTCAAGTTGTATTTATTTGTGTATCTTGTCTGTGTGTTAAGATGCAATGTTATATTTTAGTTTCTTGAAAGATGATACAATCTTGTATGGGTTCTTGTTTCCGTATGTTTGTGTGATGTATTTGTTTTGTTCTTGTGTTTTTGTTGCGTTTTCTTGTTAGTGTTTGGTCTTTCTTATGATGTCTATTATGTTGGGGTTGTATCCATTTTCCTGTGCTATGTATTTGATAGTTTCAATTGTTGTAAATATGTGAAACAACATTTATTATCTACGTAAACTGGGTCCTTGGTTCTACATACCAAGCGTAATTTAATCTACAATATCGGATCGAATCCGACTCCTCTAGTGTTTTTCCCTTTGTGGCCTTACTCCATGTTCGACATATATGTTGATATAACATATATTAAGTCAACTGCCATTGTACAAGGAGCGCACTCAATTGAGTGACTTGTTGGCCGGGATTCCAGATTCCGGGTTCAATCCCCTGCGCAGGAGCGAATTTTTCTCCTCTAATAACCATTGTTACCATAACAGATAAATTCTGTAGGACTAAAAATTAATCTTTACGTAGATTCTTCACCCAACAGTGCATATATAACTTACTGTGAAATCTCAGTCACCAAGCCACTCAATTGAGTGCGCTCCTTGTATAATGGCAATTGACTTAATACGTATATGTCAACGTATATGTCGAACATGGAGTAAGGCCACAAAGGGAAAAACACTAGAAGAGAGGGATTCGATCCGGTGCTGTGGCTTGAACTTCGGCGTAGCTCAGTGATTAGAGCGCTTGATACGTAGAACTAAGGACCCGGGTTCGATCTCCAGTGCCAGAGCGAATTTTTCTCCTCTAATAACCTTTGCAAAATTGCTTATGTAATTTCTACGCATATGCGAATATATGAACAATTTTTTTAATACTGACATTTTGTCCATATATAGGCTGCACGTGAATATAAAGCGTATGTCGATTTTGAGGAGACAATATTATTATTGGAAAAAAGGAGCGCCTTACATTCGAAAATACACGGTACTGTAGCCTATATCAATGAGACTAAAGTGATGTTAGCACAGTGAACGAGTTTGTAAATAAATATTCATGCAATGGAAGAATTGAGGTGGCCCCTTTTACACTTCATGAACATATTGGATATATCTACAATAAATGCTATCTTCATTTGGAAGAAAAAGAATCCGAACGGGAAAACTGCTGCAAGCGACCAGAGAAGGCAATTTTAATTGGACTAGGACTAGAGCTTGCCAAGTCTCACTTTAAGGACGCTGAAGAAAAGAAAGTGGACTGCCTGGAAACACACTAAGAGTAATGAAATGAATGCTTGCAGATGTTGAAGGAAAAGAACCTACGTCTTAGATTCAGAAGAGTTTTGCTCAGTTCAGCCGTCAGCACAAGTTGGGAGATGTAACTTATGTCCGCAAAATAGGGTTAAGAAATGCAGAAGAAGACGCTGCAAGTGTTCGTAATTTGTGTGCAATGACCATCCAGACACTGAAGTAGTAAAAGTGTGAACCAGTTCTGTTAACAAAGAGGGATATAAAAAGAAAACTAAAAAAATACCGTACTAATAAGTAATTTCCCTTAATATTAGACTTATTAAAATATATTTAATTAAATAAAATCAGTCTTAATTTTTATTCTGTACATTTCTAAACAGTGTTCACTTATTTCCAAATAGTAAATTTACATAATTTGAATTTACAATTCCTCTCGTTATGTAGCACACTTGTTATTGTCAGTATAATGGTTAAAGCTTCGTACGCAGAAAGTCAATATGGCAATATATCTCTCTCACTTAATTCCCTTATCAGTATTCATCATCAGTCAAACCAATCCTAAAATCAATACCTTCCAGTTATTGAGTACGCGTAAGTCTTTAAACATCTGGAAGGTTTATAAGCTAGGATCGTTATTAATTATATCTGCTAATATCAGTTTCATATTGACAAGTACAATTTGCTCTCATAGAATGAACGTGACTCATTGTTTATCTTGTTAGAGTATTTCGAAAGTCATGGGCCATTCGCTACTTACAAATGTTTTTATCACAGGGAGAATGTACGTAATCCTTTCTTGTGATTTTCGTGAGCCATTTAATGATAACCTATCGTGTCTTGATTACCCTTATTTTATACTAATTTTAATTTTGCACTTCTGTTTTTTTTTTCAGAGTAGCCGAGAATAAAGATCTCAGTAAATCGGACAAAGGTCGGTGTAAATAGGTTCCAGTAAATCGAACAAAGGTCGGTGTAAATAGGTCCCAGTAAATCGAACAAAGGTCGGTGTAAATAGATCTCAGTAAATCGAACAAAGGTCGGTGTAAATAGGTTCCAGTAAATCGAACAAAGGTCGGTGTAAATAGGTCCCCGTAAATCGAACAAAGTTCGGTGTAAATAGGTCCCAGTAAATCGAACAAAGGTCGGTGTAAATAGGTCCCAGTAAATCGAACAAAGATCGGTGTAAATAGATCCCAGTAAATCGAACAAAGGTCGGTGTAAATAGGTCCCCGTAAATCGAACAAAGGTCGGTGTAAATAGATCCCAGTAAATCGAACAAAGGTCGGTGTAAATAGGTCCCAGTAAATCGAACAAAGGTCGGTGTAAATAGTTCCCAGCAAATCGAACAAAGGTGGGTGTAAATAAGTCCCAGTAAATCGAACAAAGGTCGGTGTAAATAGGTCCCAGTAAATCGAACAAAGGTTAGTGTAAATAGGTCCCAGTAAATCGAACAAAGGTCGGTGTAAATAGGTCCCAGTAAGTCGAACAAAGGTCGGTGTGAATAGGTCCCAAAACAATTTATAGGATTCTGGAAAATATTTTAGGGTAGGAAAGTACTCAAAATAAAACTGTTGTATTTAAAAGACTTCATATGTATATTATCAGGCAGTACATCTCACTTGACGATGTGTGTCAGAGGAAGAACAATTGTTCGTATGCATCTGAAGTTTGGTTAGTGTAATATGAAACTAGTTGGCGATCTATGCAATGGAAGGGGAAAGGAACTGGCCAAACTACACCATTAACTCCTGGCCTAGTTGCCTCATAAGTGGTGCCTGCTTCGTATCACTTGTGAAGTTCACACCTGTCTTGAGACAGTTCACTAAGCAACAACAACATACAGTGCTGTGAAACTATGTTAGGAAAATAGAGGTTCTACTTAAAATAATATGAGGAAAGAGATTTTACATCTTGATGACACAACTTTTAACACTGTATCACTTCCGAATATGTATGACAAGACTTTCTTTTGTTAAATTCTAACGTATATCTTGCTTACATGTTTCGACTTATTATGGGTCATCCTCAGAACTGGTCGTTGTTGGTCTTGCGCCTCTTGTTTTGTTTCCTGTGAGGGTGCGTTCATATGGTATAATGTAGAATCAAAGAGTGTGTGTGTTTTGAAATTGAGTTGTGTGTTGAGAATTTCGTTGGGGTGTGTTTTCGTGTGTCTGTATATTTCACATTGTTCTAGTGAGTTTAGTTTCTGGCTTTTTGGTTGAATGTGTAGTATTTCCACACACAAAATTGCAACCTCATTCAAGAAATTAAATTACAACATCTCATTCAGAACAAATAACACTCTACAAAGCATCTCAACACACAAACAACACAAACAAACAAACAAACGCAACCACACAGACGTATACAAACTCAAATGTAACACCTGAAACAACTTCTACATAGGACAGACAGGCAGATCATTTCAAACACGTTACAAAGAACACATCACAGCCATAACAAAATTACAAAACACCTCCACATTTGCAGAACACATCACAAATGCTAACCGCACCCACAGAGACATCAACACAGACATGGAAATACTACACATCGAACTAAACACACTAGAACAATATGAAATATACAGACACACGAAAACACACCCCAACGAAATTCTCAACACACAACTCAATTTCAAAACACACTCTTTGACTCTATACTATATCACACGAACGCACCCTCACAGGAAACAGAACAAGAGGTGCCAAGACCAACAACGACCAGTTCTGAGGATGACCCATAAAAAGGTCGAAACATTTAAACAAGATACGTTAGAATTTAACACAAGAAAGTCTTACCATACATATTCCAAAGAGATTTCCTGTAGGTCCTTCCCCTTAAAAACCGCTTAATGTACGAGTACATTCGGCTTGTTTATTGGTTTTGTATCCAGGTGTAGAATACAGCAGCGGTAAGTAACATTACATCAGCTGCACATTGTGGACCAGTATGTATGAATTTTGTCTCTTTCTCGCACAAATCTTTATCTTCCTTCCTGCTTTTATCTAGTCTGTGGTAATGCATTAAAGTATACATTAGAATGGTTTTATGCACGTAACTTCAAACAACTTCAACATTAAATTTAAATGAAACTTGGGCTACTTTCATAAAGAACATAAAGCTTATACTATCACTCATAAAATTCATATGGTTTTTCGTTTTGGAACGTGTGTTATCCTGAAGCGATAAAGTTTAACCAACATTATTTCGTGAATACGATAAACATTTTAACATTGTTGAGTAAGTACAAGGATATGACGGTTCCAACACAGTAAATACCAATGGTGAGAAGAAGAAATGCACAAAGCTGGGTCTCTTGAACTTACTTACTAACTGGTTTTTAAGGAACCTGGAGGTTCATTGCCGCCCTCACATAAGCCCGCCATTGGTCCCTATCCTGAGCAAGATTAATCCAGTCTCTACCATCATATCTCACCTCCCTCAAATCCATTTTAATATTATCCTCCCATCTACGTCTCGGCCTCCCCAAAGGGCTTTTCCCCTCTGGCCTCCCAACTAACACTCTATATGCATTTCTGGATTCGCCCATACGTGCTACATGCCCTGCCCATCTCAAATGTCTGGATTTGATGTTCATAAATTATGTCAGGTGAAGGATGCAATGCGTGCAGCTCTGCGTTGTGTAACTTTCTCCATTCTCCTGTAACTTCATCCCTCTTAGCCCCAAATATTTTCCTAAGAACCTTATTCTCAAAATCCCTCAATCTCTGTTCCTCTCTCAAAGTGATAGTCCAAGTTTCACAGCCATAAAAACAACCGGTAATATAACTGTTTTATAAATTCTTTCAGATTTTTTGACAGCATACTAGATGACAAAAGCTTCTCAACCGAATAATAACAGGCATTTCCCATATTTATTCTGCGTTTAATTTCCTCCCGAGTGTCATTTATATTTGTTACTGTTGCTCCAAGATATTTGAATTTTTGCACCTCTTCGAAGGATAAATCTCCAATTTTTATAGTTCCATTTCGTACAATATTCTGATCACGCGACATAATCATATACTTAGTCTTTTCCGGATTTACTTCCAACCCTATCTCTTTACTTGCTTCAAGTAGAATTTCCGCGTTTTCCCTAATCGTTAGTAGATTTTCTCCTAACATATTCACGTCATCCGCATAGACAAGAAGCTTATGTATCCCGTTCAATTCCAAACTCTCTGTGTTATCCTGAACTATCCTAATGGCATATTCTAGAGCAAAGTTAAAAAGTAAAGGTGATAGTGCATCTCCCTGCTTTAGCCCGCAGTGAATTGGAAAAGCATCAGATAGAAACTGGCCTATACGGACTCTGCTGTAAGTTTCACTAAGACACATTTTAATTAATCGAACTAGTTTCTTGGGAATACCAAATTCAATAAGAATATTGTTACGAAGAAATATATTCTGCCTATTACACAAATAATTTTACTGAGTCGAACAAATGTTTCTTCTACTTACTTAAGTCAGACATGTCCATGCCAAACATCATGTAGGCCTACAGGCAAAGATACTCGTAACCACAACTGAGAACCATAAGAGACATGGTGAGATAGCTTATACCTGCTCATCATGTTGTTTTTACTAACATTTCTAATATTAACCTGGCTATACCTTTGAATTAACGGTTGAGAACCGCAAACACTATGTTACCAACTTCCACGACCGAAGTTTGATGATACTATAGCCCCGTCGCTCTTATTTCCGGCAGCCAATCACGTTGCAGGTTGGCTACATTTAAACGTGTGCGTTTTGTAATTCGATAAATACTTAATATAATCGCCCGCCATTTTGGCTCTTTCGTTGGCGTTCGCAGAAAGCACAGGAAGACGTTATTTGCCGCTCAATTATTTGCTGAATTACAGTGCGTTTGATTTGAAGAGTCCACTGCAAGAATGATGGATGTCACTTTCTTGTCGAAAATGAACCAAGACTGTCAAAGCATAGCTTAAGACATATAGAATGTACATACAGAGTTATATGGCATTAACACTGATAGTCGGTGTCCAGTAATGATTGGAAAATCACAGTTAAGCTTTGAGCGCTAGCATTTCAAACTTCCAATTGCTTCTCCTGCAAAATGTATTCCAAATGACATCCATCATTCTTGCAGTGGACTCTTCATTTATTATCACAAGAGCTACGACATGATAATGTTTAACGGTGTGGCAAATAGATTCCTCGTATGGTAGCTCGGCAACGAAAGAACAAAAATGGCGAACGATACTAACTACCTAGACTTTATAGAGCCTTCACTTCCTAAGACGTAAGCAAAGAGGAGGAGTCACGCCGGGAATAACAGCGTCGCGACTATAGTGTAAAATACAAATAAATCACTTTACTAGGTATAGGAGGGAAGAAAAGTAGTGCATCCATTTACGTAAACTAGGAACTATTAGGCTACGATTTTCAGTTTGATAATTTTCCTTAGGTTTTTATTTACTCAAAATACAGTACAGTATTAAAAAAAAAAAGTGTTTTTACTCACTAACTGAACTATCCAGGCGGACGTATTCATTATGCAATGTGTAATATACTGTCTACAGCACATTAGTATACTATATGGAGAGTGCATTTAGATGGAAAAATAATCAAAATCTGGATATCTAAAAAAAATTGTTGAAAATGATGGTCGTTCATTTCTATACGGGCTTCAGTTCTTTTGTGTGCATATTATCGAAAAATTTTAAGCATATCTTCTGAAATTGAATGTATTGTTTCTGGAACGTAATAATATTATTTAATTCTTCTATTGTTGTAGGATGTTTAACAAACACAACTGTTTTACAATAACCCCAAGAGAAATAATGCAAAGCATCAGTTGGCATAGGGGACATAATTCTGTACCTCTTGAAATAATAATTCTGTAGCTACTCTATAACAGAGTATCTTACTTACGTATTGTAATCACTGCACTTCTGTCCTATGCGCACAGATAAATTTACTCAGCTTGCTGTCTACTGTCCATCCAAGTAGTTATGTCCCAGGGTCGTAGAAAGGGGGAAAATTACGTGAGTTACTTAACTAAGCCCTTTTAATTAAATTATTTTAAGCAGTTTTATAATGTTACGTAGACGTCCAACTTATGAGAGCAAATGTTTTCAGGAAAGAGCTAAGACAGCCCAGCCACTAGTCTTTACAGAGGGGCCAGTAGAAACGGATGTTGGAAACAGGGAAGCTACGAAACCAAACGGATACAGTACCTGTGCGAAAATCTGATTCACTGGAAGATACTGCACTTTATTCACTCGAAAATACGACCATTTTTCTGGAACATACTATACTCACTCAGTACTGTATACTGTGGCCATAAGACGACTTTGCATATGCGGCGTTGGGTGGAAGTTCACTAGTAGAAGGGGTGGGAGTCAAGTACAGTAGTGGCAAGAAAAACCGGACCGACCCTTGTAGCTGATTTCAGAATCACAGATTCAAATTTTGCTAGTCACAAAATACATCCATCTTGTATAATTAATTGTAACAATGAAATTTATTGCATTTGTTCGATTCTTACCGTCTTTTGTTTCCTTCAGTGCCTCAAACTTACAGACGAAAAAACTTTGAGAGTTTTATTTTCATCTGGCATCAATATTACATTTCTACATCTATTCGGCAAAAATAATTGCGTATTTTTACATTAAATAGCAGTGCATACCTCTGGCTTCACCATCCATATTGAAATTATCACAGTTTGACACAATACACAGCACAGGATTCTTTTGTACCGGCTACAAGGGTCGGTCCGGTATTTTTGCCATTACTGTACATTCAAAAACTCAAGTACAACAAAAATTGAAGTAAAATTAAATGATGTCCCTGTATTAGAGAGAAACAGCTTGGTTGGAACCAGTTTTCGAACGATCTTTATCAACAGTAATCTCACTAAGAGTTTTGATCTATCTAGAGAAAATCAAAACTCGAGTGGATGAAGTAAATAAAGATATTAAGAAATAAGTCCTCTAATACAATACAATATTAATTTACTTTCGAAAATACTAAATTGTCTTCAAATGTATTTTGTACCATCTCATTATTACAAATATTCCGGTAGATGGAAGTAGTATCTTATGATTATTTGTTCTCTTGTTACCAGTTTTGCCAACTATACAATCTCCATTGAACTCTATGGACAATTACTAGTCAAGAAGGCTTTGTTGATTCAGTTTCATTTTTATTAAAACAGTTGCATTCCACTTCATATATCAAAATATATTAAACAATCTCTGATATGTGACTATCCATAATCCCATACAGCAGGAGCTATAACATAATCTACCTGCCACTTTCACTTTGACCAAGTGTACACTGTTTATGCATGCTAAAATACTGACTGGTGAACGGATAGTCAACTTGAAACCACCGTAACCCATTACAAGCCTACTGATAATAAATTCTTACTTAATCTCGAAACATAATAATTACTTTAAATTACGCTTGCCTCCAACATCACTTCTTTTGTTAAAACAGATAAAGGAAACTATACCGTAACTACGCATGAACAAGACACTCTTAATAAAATTGGAATTGTATTTAAAGAGAACTACGTTATAGGACATAAAAATGATGCCACAATATACTATCGGATCATAATAAAGTACGGTACACAATAAACCAATACACCCACATAATAGCAAACAATAACACACAATTAAAACAAATAAATCCTGAAGCACCCAAAATAAACACAGTAAAAAACACAAAGAAGAATAGCCCAATAAATACCTCTAGTAAACCACTGTAAAGCACCAGCATACAAAATGGTAACACAGTATACTGACAAAATCATAACAGCAGAAATTTTCAATCAGTTTTTTGACAGATATTTTAAAACAGTGGCTCAGGGCAGAATAAATAAATGAATGAATGAGTATTTTGCAACAATGGAGGAGATTACTGATGTTAAAATTAAAGCCTAGGAAAAAATTAAATTTCTAAAATCCAGAAACGATTTATGTTAAAAGATACAACGTAATAATAAACAGTGTAAAAAAATTATATGTATAATGAACAAATTTTTCAGGAGAGTCCAAAAACATCTTTCTCTATTCAAATCTTCGATTACTGCTGATATCTGTGATTGTACAATACGCATTATCTAAGGGCCTACTTTCACTTCTAAATTAAAATGTGACTTTTAGGTTATTGACCTTCACACATACTGTACAAACTGTTTGGCAACAATTAAGTGATAACAAAAATGGTTCTTACAACATTTGTTATTTACACTTTAGAATAATATACTGTTTTAGACCTACTTATGCGCGGTGATTTAAAAACATAATAAGATAGGTAAGCATGTTCAATATGAAGAGAATTGTGTGGATCAAAAATAGTAGTCATGAAGATGGACTGATGTTGGTAAAAATGTTAATATCAGTACGTTAATAAAATATTTTTTGTTAAATATAATTTTAATAATGTCATTAAATTAAAAGTATTAGCAAAGTAGAAGCCAGCAGAATTAATACAAGAAAGTTGAAGCGTATTATCTAACGAAATTTATAAGCTTATACTTGCTGTTTCGGAAAAGGAAATTGTACCAGAACAATTGAAGGAGTCCATAATCGTACCTATCTTTAAGAAGGGGGACAAGACTAACTGTAGCAGCTTTCGAGGAATATCACTTTTGTTGACGTCGTACAAAATTTTGTCCAATATCCTTTAGAGAAGATTAACTCCATATGTAGATGAAATTATTGGGGATCATCAATGTGGTTTTAGGCGTAATAGATCAACTATTGACCAGATATTTTGTATTCGACAGATAATGGATAAAAATGGGAGTATAAGGGTACAGTGCATCAGTTATTCATAGATTTCAAAAAGGCATATGACTCGGTTAAGGGAGAAGTTTTATATGATATACTTATTGAATTTGGTATTCCCAAGAAACCAGTTCGATTAATTAAAATGTGTTTCAGTGAAACGTATAGCAGAGTTCGGATAGGTGAGATTCTGTCAGACGCTTTTCCAATTCACTGTGAGCTAAAGCAAGGAGATGCACTATCACTTTTACTTTTTAACTTTGCTCTAGAATATGCCATTAGGAAAGTTCAGGATAACAGAGAGGGTTTGGAATTGAACGGGTTACATCAGCTGCTTGTCTATGCGGATGACGTGAATATGTTAGGAGAAAATCCACAAACGATTAGGGAAAACACGGGAATTTTACTGGAAGCAAGTAAAGAGATAGGTTTGGAAGTAAATCCCGAAAAGACAAAGTATATGATTACGTCTCGTGACGAGAATATTGTACGAAATGGAAATATAAATATTGGAAATTTATCTTTTGAAGAAGTGGAGAAGTTCAAATTTCTTGGAGCAACAGTAACAAATATAAATGATACTCGGGAGGAAATTAAACACAGAATAAGTATGGGATATGCCTGTTACTATTCGGTTGAGAAGCTTTTATCATCCAGTCTGCTGTCAAAAAATCTGAAAGTTAGAATTTATAAAACAGTTACTTTACCGGTTGTTTTTATGGTTATGAAACTTGGACTCTCGCTTTGAGAGAGGAACATAGGTTAAGGGTGTTTGAGAGTAAGGTGCTTAGGAAAATATTTGGGGCTAAGAGGGATGAAGTTACAGGAGAATGGAGAAAATTACACAAGGCAGAACTGCACGCATTGTATTCTTCACCTGACATAATTAGGAACATGAAATCCAGACGTTTGAGATGGGCAGGGCATATAGCACGTATGGGCGAATCCAGAAATGCATATAGAGTGTTAGTTGGGAGGCCGGAGGAAAAAGGCCTTTAGGGAGGCCGAGACGTAGATGGAAAGATAATAATAAAATGGATTTGAGGGAGGTGGGTTATGATGATAGGGAATGGATTAATCTTGCTCAAGATAGGGACCAATGGCGGGCTTATGTGAGGGCGGCAATGAACCTCCGGGTTCCTTAAAAGCCAGTAAGTTAGTAAGTAAGCAAAGTAGAAGTATCATCATAATAAAATAGTAACACTGTAAAACTGCTAGAAATCCTCTTAATCTTGCCTACCGTAACAGAGGAAATATATTCAGCTTCTGAAAGTTAAATTCTACTGTATATTCGTGTTTTCACGTAACACTATTATATGTGGAAAGAAACACAAAATTTCATAAACGTACTCTCTGTAGAAATGATTGTATATAAAGCAGTTTTATTTAACAATTCTATCTTCAATTTGGGGACAAAATTAAGTTTTAACTTGTAAATATAACACTTTCTGTCAAATGCTTTTCCCATTCACTACGGGCTAAAGCAAGGAGATGCAATATGACCTTTACTTTTTAACTTTCGTCTAGAATATGTCATTAGGAAAGTTCAGAATAACAAAGAGGGTTTAGAATTAAAAGGGTTACATCAGCTCCTTGTTTATGGGCGAATCCAGATATGCATATAGAGTATTAGTTGGGAGATCGGAGGGAATAAGACCTTTGGGGAGGCCGGGAGGTAGATGGGAAGATAATATTAAAATGGATTTGAGGGAGGTGGGATATGATGGTAGGGACTGGATTAATCTTGCTCAGGATAGGGACCGATGGCGGACTTATGTGAGGGCGGCAATGAACCTGCGAGCTCCTTAAAAGCCATAAGTAAGTATTGTAAATATAATTCGGTTTTGTCAGCTGTTGTCGCCAAGATCAAGAGTAGCGTATATCTTAGTTTCGTGTTTGGATAATATGTTCATGAACCCTGAAAATTTTGCGCGTCCTCATGGACTATATATTATTCCGTAATATCTGACAGGCGACGTAAATATTGCCGCAGACGAAGGAAAAGGGCTATTAGCAGAGCAGAGATCTCATTCCGAACATATGTCGAAGTGAGACTGTGTGAAGCATTCTATCTCCGCCCAACTTCAAGATAAGCCTGAAATGTGACCTCTGCTATTGGTTGAGTACCAATTATCGCTTTACCTTCGTCTCTCGGCAATGTTTACGTCGCCTGTCAGATATTATGGAACCCAGTACAGACCTTGGCGGGGTGGTGAGGCACAATACTCAATGATTCCGACGAACGTGACAGAAAAGTTTTGTTTTGGTAGCTTGCTAATCGATAAGAGAAGATTGACAGCTATCTAGTCCACTAAGTACAAGATGTCCAACGACTTCTCAGGCGAAAAAAAACTTGATTCTCGACTGAGAAGGAGGCAGGAGAGATAAATGCATAGTATTAAGGCGCATCTGTCTTTATTTTCCCAAGAGAAGGGCGGCTTCAAGAGGTATTTCCACTCCACACGATCGATCTGCAAACCAAACATTTGACATTACGTCTTAAGACGGCATCCCTTCATCTGTCTTACTTTAAAACGTGCTAATTCCACTTTCAAAGGAAGTGATA
Organism: Periplaneta americana; assembly: GCF_040183065.1. NCBI lineage: Eukaryota > Metazoa > Arthropoda > Insecta > Blattodea > Blattidae > Periplaneta > Periplaneta americana. The sequence continues at coordinate 68,004,490 of NC_091122.1, read as the reverse complement.
AGTAATGACTAAATGCTCTCATGTACCAAATCACGAAAGATACTGCTAAAGGACGACAAAAATGATATCAATATTAAAAAATTATTTTGAACAAGACAATATCGAAATATGTATTAACTTATTGTCAAATTAATTACTCTTCTTATTCAATTACAAAGTATATGATTATGTCTCGTGACCAAAATATTGTACGAAATGGAAATATAAGAATTGCAAAATTTATCTTTTGAAGAGGTGGAGAAGTTCAAATATCTTGGAGCAACAATAACAAATATAAATGATACTCGGAAGGAAATTAAACACAGAATAAATATGGGAAATGCCTGTTACTATTCGGTTGAGAAGCTTTTATCATCCAGTCTGCTGTCAAAAAATCTGAAAGTTAGAATTTATAAAACAGCTATATTACCGATTGTTCTGTATGGTTGTGAAACTTGGACTCTCAGTTTGAGAGAGGAACATAGGTTAAGGGTATTTGAGAATAAGGTGCTTAGGAAAATATTTGGGGCTAAGAGGGATGAAGTTACAGGAGAATGGAGAAAGTTACACAACACAGAACTGCACGCATTGTATTCTTCACCTGACATAAGTAGGAACATGAAATCCAGACGTTTGAGATGGGCAGGGCATATAGTACGTATGGGCAAATCCGGAAATGCATATAGAGTGTTAGTTGGGAGGCCGGAGGGAAAAAGACCTTTAGGGAGGCCGAGACGTAGATGGGAAGATAATATTAAAATGGATTTGAGGGAGGTGGGATATGATGATAGAGACTGGATTAATCCTGCACAGGATAGGAACCAATGGCGGGCTTATGTGAGGACGGCAATGAACCTCCGGGTTCCTTAAAAGCCAGTAAGTAAGTAAGTTTTATTCAATTATTTTAATAATTGTTAAAACTGTGTCAAAATTGTTCTGGATCCTTGTGATCATCCTCATTAGAGGGCGAATAATTTTTTAGTAAATCATTCATCGACTGTTATAATTGAATCACAATATTGAGAAATCCCACATATCAGTTTTTTTGCGAAATTGAATTTATATGATTCCTTATTCTAAACATGTCGACTCATGATATTATAAAGGGAAACCGCACGTATTCCCATCATCAATCATTTTGGCTGAAGTGTTAAGAAAAAATAATATGAGCACAAATGGAAAAACCTGAGATGTTTTTTGTACCTCTTGAAAAGTTTAGTTTTCTAGACATGTGGGGTTTCTCAATATTCCGGTTCATTTGCTTTTAAATAAAATTGTTTATAATTTTTATCTTGGAAAATTTTATTTTCTGTATCAACAGTTTAAACAGATAATGCTAAAGGAATCGATAAATTTCAGATTATACTAATTAATAAATTTAATTATTAATTAAATATTTTTATATGTACGTGTCCCGCGCCGTGGCGTCGCGGTCTAAGGCATTCCGCCTAGGACTAGCGTTACAGAATGCGCGCTGGTTCGAGTCCTCATGGGGGAAGAAATTTTCTCATGAAATTTCGGCCAGTGTGGGACCGGTGCCCACCCAGCATCCGGTTGAAAATACCAGCTATAACGGCTGGGGGGACCATCGTGCTAACCACACGATACCTCCATTCTGGTTGGATGATCGTCCACCTATGCTTCGGCATGTGGGCTTGAGGCCAGCAGCCAGCTGGTCGGTCTAGGCCTTTCACGGGCTGTGGCGCCACGGATTATTATTATTATTATTATTATTATTATTATTATTATTATTATTATTATTATTATTATTATTAATATTAATATTATTATTATATGTACGTATCTAAGTTTTTTATTTATTTATCATAATTTATATAGGCTAATAATACAGAATAGAACATATTATACAGAATAATACATCAGACTACAGAATATAATTACAATAATAAATAGAAATAAAATAATACAATCAATATAAAAAGATGATACAATAATATTACTTACTTACTTACTTACTTACTGGCTGTACCCTTATACTCCCATTTTTATATCCAATATATATCGAATACAAAAAATAATCTGGTCTATATTCGATCTATTACGCCTAAAGCCGTTATGTATTTCATATATGGAATTATTCAGCTTGCCCTCCTATATAACATGTTACGTTCTGGATGTTACTGATATAATTAACAATCACCATTGGAGCTGGAATTCTAGTTTATTTCCTTGGGAATTACCTGGAACGCTTCCTGTATAGAATTTATGGCGCTTCTAACAACTGAAAAATGGAAATAACCAGGAACAATACACTCACGGTTTGCGCGTTGTTGGTATAGTCTGTGCCACATAATTGCGTTGTAGTACAATTTGTAATAATTGTATAACGGAACATAAATACAATCAACTACAGGGAGTTTTGGCATCATTACAGGCTTATCAGGAAAGCAGCTGAGTATTAAAGACAGGTTATTGCGGAGTTTCATACCGTTAATAACCCATAACTGACTTGGACGCTGTTAAATGCGATTCGTAAACAACAAGATTACTAGACAAGCTTTGCTGATATTTTAATTACTCTCCGTGTACGCGAGATTGCTCCTGGCATTCTGACATTGTAACATTTTCATTCAGGATTATCAAGCATCAGTAAAAAGTATTGTATAATACTGTAAAGCCATAATGTTTTCAATTTATACCTGAACTTTAGAATTCACTAACATCTACTACAGTGATGTCAAAGCAAGCGCATTTTTCTGACCTTGACGTCGTGCGCGGGCATTAAGCGCTAGGTATGCTAGGAGGAATAAGCAGCCTGTTGGTTTAAGAAAATAGTGGTGCACAAACTTCAAACGGAACTTGAAATTTTATGTCGTTATTTTTATATGGCTTCTTTCTGTTTGTTATTTTCTATATTGTCTGTAAAACAAAAGTACTAACAACAATTCCTTAGCCTAATATTGCAGTTGTGTTTTGAACGTTAATAACATAATAAAGAGTAAAGAAGGAATATTCACACAAATTCCATAATAACTACAACTATAATGTACTAAGTGAATTAAACACATCATTCATAAACAAAGTGTTATCCCAAAGAAAGACACTGAATATGACATGATAAGTTGAAATTGATATTGATGATATCTTTAGCCTTATAAAAGTAATCAAAACAATATTACAGTACAAAGAAAAGTTGCCTAGGTATATGTTTTAACTGCAACTAATATTACATAATAAAACTCTTATCACATTATGCTTTTAGGTGATATTGGTGCGCAACTTTCTGCTATCAGAATATTAAATTATCTCGAAATCTGCTGAAGCTATAGAGCTGACGTTTTACCAACATATATGCACATATCTTTTGTTTGTAATGTAACAGTATTTGCTTTGTTAATTCATTTCCTTACCAACATTTTCCATGCGAATATTTTCAAACATTTTAATACACTATCTTCAGTAATACGTATTTACGATATATTAGAATTACGAAAACATTGTTTTAGTACCTGTAAGGCTACTAAACAAACATATCTGAAAATTTCACTTTTCTGTAAAAAAAAAGTTGAGAAAATATTCCTTTTGAATAAAAAAAGCAAACTTGTGAAAAGTGAGCATTAAAATTAAAACTTACATTCTTATAATGCACTTATACTTCTCAGACAAATCGAAAAATTAACATGGATACAATTTTAATAAGTTCTCTTCCCATTATCCATTGAATCAGTACTGGCCATCCCTGTATATAGCGCGACCAAGCGGCATATACTACCTCTTTCGTCTGTCTCTTTCCTTTCCGCTGTAAAGCGCTCAGGCTCTCCTGGGCAAGCTCGCCTTGCTCCTATGGGCATCAGTTGACATCACTGATCTACTACATTCAGTAATACTGATACTAACAAAACTAAGTTATTGCAACAGCCTTCATCTCATTCAGATGCTAAATAACCTAAGCTGTTGATAAGGCGTCGTAAAATAACCTGCTAAAATAAATAATCCATAGGAGTGAGGAGAAAACCCCGAAAAAACCTCACCCAGGTAACTCATCCTGATCGGGAATCGAACGCGGGATCGCTGGTTTCGGAGTTAGACTCGCTAACCTCTCAGCCATAACGATGGACATTTGTCTCCCTTAGTTGGCACTGGAGTGCTTCTTTGGAGTTAAATCGCTCGCTTCAACTCGTTCGAGTGTCGCACCCTCTAGTGAGATACGATCGGTCGTGATACGCTCGTAATAAATAGAAGCACAGTCTTATCTTGTATGGAAGGCGACAGATAAGATACACATGTGTTTTCCTCACACGGTAAAAATAAGACTTTATTTTCTGCGTTTATGACAAACGTTTAATGGAACAGTCAATTGAACGTAAGATAAGATAATAACTTCCTCCCATAGGAGGTAGCCCAGAAGGACTCAGTATACTCTCCTACATGAATTTTACAATATTAAATGTTTACATAAATTTTGTAGAAAGAAAATTAAAATAAACATATATGAATATAAAGTGAATTAAAAAAATTAAACAGAGTGAATATGATGACTCAGAATTTGGCAAGAGCGTTCAAAACTGAAGTTATGATGTCAGCAGTAAGTGTCTGTGGTAGTTCAAAAGTCTTCCTGAAGCTTTCAAAGAACTTCGGAATCACACCACGAGCTCCAATAAGAAGACCAATCATCTCAATGTTTTCAAGCTAGTATTTTGCTTTGAAGTAATCAACTGTTGGCAGATAAATGTTGATCTTTTCTTTATTGACATCCTCCGGCTGGCTACTCCCCGTTTCAATCCTTATGGTAGGATCAATTATATATCCTTTCTTGGTAGTCTCGGAATACGCTATGATGTCAATACGTCTAGAGAAGCCATTAGTAGCAAGGCAAAAAACTTCCTCTTCTACTATCCAAGACTTTTTTCTTAAAGCAGTTGCAATTAAGGATCGAACATGATGGTGTCTGGCATTTCGGAGGAGTAAACCTCTGTTACACTGACCTTGGTCGTGGGCAAGGGTTTCAGTCTCCGGGCAGCCATGTCTGCACCGGGATCCGCCCAAAGAGCGACCAGGTACTCCTCTAACTGGAACATGAAGTTATAAATAAAATAGTATGAAAACATTCGATATACAGTTATTATTGCTAATTAATAATTATTCAATATTTTATATACTACATATATAATATGATAGGTCCATACATAGTGTTCCGCCTATATACTGCGACAATGTAGAAACGTTTCACAAAATATTATTGATATGGCAGTAGATTAATAACAATATTAGTACAGAGATAACGTCACAGAAAATATAATAAAACGAATAATCAAGCTACACAACTGTTACAGACACAAAGATTGATACACTAATTATTATTATTATTATTATTATTATTATTATTATTATTATTATTATTATTATTTTACTAGAAAACTAGATACGGTTCTTGCAATATCGTGATTGTGTTCTCCGTTTATAATAATTACATTTACATCCAATAACATCTATCAGATGTGGCAAAAACAAAATCACTCCTGTTTGGAAAAACAAACATTTACCTACAACATTTATATTACATTTTAAAGCAAATTTTGTAGTTGTACTATGGAGGGGTTAGTTAAACACTGCAAAGTTTTGAAATGATAAACATCTATGATGTTACTACACAATTCATCACTGTAACAAGAACGAATGTCTAACGCTCGGCTTATACCGTTCGAGGATTTATCGCTCGTGACAATTTTACCCATCATGCATGTGCGCTACCTATCGGATTATGCTATGAACTACTTGGCTCTCGAGCGAAAACGTCCGATGCAGACCTCTGGTTGGCACATAAACAATTTTTCTTCTCTCCTGAAAAAATTACATCAGTGGAGTTAATACGGTTTGGAACGGACTTCCTTTTGTGATTCATGACCTGATGGGATGTTATTGTCTTGTGAGTGAATTATTGATTAGCTGAATCAAGATCTAATGGGATATTATTGTTGTTTATTAGCAGTTGAAAGCCTTTTTATTTAACGTGAAACTTCATAGCCCTAGATTGTTTTAAATATTCAAATTAATTACTTTTATTTCGTTTTTGTTAACTCTTAGCAAATTGTTTTGTTACAGATCAGAAATAAACCATATTTTAAGAAATAATTCTAGTGTAACGCTTTTTGGAGTTGAGTCAACGTGGGCAGATGCAGGATCCCGGAGAAAGAGTGTGACTTGGCTAACTATCGATCGATCGGGAAGGCAAGCGAAGACAGAACTGCAAGAAGATGCGGACGTCAGTAATTCAGAATAAACAAGCTAAGTAAACAAGGCGGGAAAATTTGAAGAGGGAATAGGTCCACGGTCCATATTTATTTTTTTATCTCATCCCGACATTTTTCTTAACGCCCCTGGGAAACCACAGAAAGGCCATGGACAGGATGTGTTGTCGTCCTGACAAGTCATACATTATTAACTTATTTTCACAAAAATCGAAGGAATTTTATAACTGAAAATCATGTACATAACACCAGAAGAAATGTCCCAAATCTTTTGGCAGAACCTACAGTAAATGCCACACTACAGCTGGATTAAGACACAGTAGAAATTATGGACCAAGATTACACAATTCAGTATTGAAAAATAATCCAAACCTAAGCAATTTACACATTCTCAAGTTTAAAAATAAAGTGAAAATGTTTCTATGATATTTGTTTAATTTTATTAGTATTTTAAGTGTTACTAGCATTATATGTTACTAATATTTATTGTATTTATCTCATGCATGTAAGCTATTTGATAAAACATTTTAATATATAAATAGATCATTTTCTTAATTAATAATAGTGAATGTTTCCACATAAATGATTTTCTTAACATCGCCACAGATACACTTGATTATACTTATCACTATCTCTATCACTAAAGAGTTTTTAAAATTTATATTTCCCCATCTTTCATAAAATATTTTGATATGATACCTCTTGCGCCAAAGGGGAGATCTATAACTGAAACTAGATTAATATATTTCAGTATTATTTGTATTATCCTGGTAATAATGAACAGTTTAACTCGTAGACACTTTGTTTTTCCAGCATTAACTTCCATGATTGTATGAGAAGATTCGAAGAGAACGTCAGGATGTAGACTTTCGGCTCCCCCTCCTACCATAATGCATAACACAATATCAATACGGCGGTTGCTGTCGTCTGCGATACAACGAACTTTTTTGTTGATTTTGGAGTTCGTTATTTTTTTTTTCCTGATTATTATATGCTAATATAAGTTGTGTTAGCCCTCGCTAAGTGGTTTATATTTTATTTTATGAGTCTTAGTGATTATTTTATTATTGTTAATATTTATGTTTTATTATTATTAATTAATTAATTTGTATTACTATCTTTGTATTATCTCCGTCACTGTTATTCTATTATTATTATTATTATTATTATTATTATTATTATTATTATTATTATTATTACTACTACTACTACTACTACTACTACTATTATTTCTATCATCAACATTATTATTGATGTCTGTAAAATTTATGTAGACTATGGACTGTACCCGAGCACGAGGATATGCTCATTTCGGGTATCTATTCAAATGTACCATTTCAAATGTAAATTATGAATGAATTTGAATTTGAATTTGGCCCTTTTGTGTGTCTGTATAAATAATTTTGGGACAGGACAACGTCAAATGGGCTTTTATGAAGGTGTTTTCACATTATTCATAAATATAAAAAGTTACAATTTACAACAAAAACATATTCTTTAAAGTACACAGTTGCACTGGATTTAATAATTTATAAATCTGTGTTGTTATAGGCACACCGGGTTGTTTACTTAGGCGTTTACAGGGACGTTGTCGTTCCATGCTAGTACATGCTAGATACTTTCAGAGCGTTTATTTTTATCAAGAACAGAGTTATAATTCTCGAGGCTAGAGATTAGGATGTTTTTACTAACATAACTTTCATTGTGATTCCGAAATGCTGACTTGCTTATGAAGTCATTAATAATCCGAATTTTTAGATCGCCATGACCTAATCTCACGGGGGTTACATAGGCCTAATGTAGCCCCGATATTAGTCATAAAATTTTTGAAGTTCTGACAAGTATTTCTTGTCTATGCGTATGACGTGAATATGTTTGGAGAAAATACACCAACAATTGAAGGGTTCAGAGCCGTAGTTGGACAAGCTCCATTTATTAAAAACGGAGAAAGCAAGGGTTAAAGTTAAGTGAATACCATAATTTAATGAAGATTGGCATATCATTTAGTTTTAATGTGTATATTTATATTACTTGCTATATGTTTCCATTGAATTATGGTAATAACTTCATTTTAACTCTTGTTTCCTCCGGTTATAGTAAATTGCGCTTGGCCCACTATGGTTCTGAACCCTTCAATTAGGGAAAACAGGAAATTTTACTTGAAGCAAGTAAAGCGATAGGTTTGGAAGTAAATACCGAAAAAGACGAAGTATATGATTACGTCTCTTGACCAGAATATTGTACGAAATCGAAATATAAAAATAGAATTGGAGATTTATCCTTCAAAGAGGTGGAGAAATACACATATTTTGGAGCAACAGTAAAAAATGTAAATGACATTCGGGAGGAAATTAAACACAGAATAAATATGGGAAATGCCTATTATTAATCGGTTGAGAAGCTTTTGTCATCTAGTCTGCTGTCAAAAAATCTTAAAGTTAGAATTTATTTAACAATTATATTACCGGTTGTTCTGTATGGTTGTGAAACTTGGACTCTCACTTTGTGAGAGGAACAGAGATTAAGGGTGTTTGAGAATAAGGTTCTTAGGAAAATATTTGGGGCTAAGAGGGATGAAGTTACAGGAGAATGGAGGAAGTTACACAACGCAGAACTGCACGCATTGTATTCTTCACGTGGCATAATTAGGAACATTAAATCTAGACGTTTGAGATGGGCATGGCATATGTCACGTATGGGCGAGTCCAAAAATTCTTATAGAGTGTTAGTTGGGAGGCCGGAGGGAAAAAGACCTTTAGGGACGCCGAGACGTAAATTGGAGGATAATATTAAAATATATTTGAGGGAAGTGGGATGTGATGATAGAGACTGGATTAATCTTGCACAGGATAGGGACCAATGGCGGGCTTATGTGAGGGGGGCAATGAACCTGCGGGTTGCTTATAAGCCATTTGTAAGTAAGTAAGTAATTTCTTGGGGGCATGCTTCAAAGCAGGACATCCATAAGTCAAAATTGGTCAAGTAAGACTTTGATGTAGTATTATGTGTGTCTTTATATTTAGATTATGGCTCCTATTGTAGGGTAGAGTACAGGTGAACTGTACTAGCCTGGGCCTATCGTTTTCGTTAATGTAGGGAAATAAGTTTATCTTCTCTCTAGAGTGATTCCCAGGTATTTCACTGAAATGTTCCACTTGATTTTTGATCCGTGAATGTGGAGTTATCTGTAATTGTTATGTCGCAGGAATTTTCGTCGCCCACTGAAAATGATGGCCTGGACTTTTAATATTTAACTTGAAGCGCTATTTCTGCATCCAGTGTTCAATTTCTGTTAGTAGCTTTTGAAGTTTAATTATTGCTGATAACAGGTTGAACGAAGCCGTCATGAAGGCTGAGTCGTCAGCAAACAGCCCTAGGATGCTGTTGTGATTCTAGTTGAATGGCAGATCGTTAATTTAAATTTGAAATGGAAATGTACCTACCGAACTGCCTTGAGGCACAACAGCATTCAATTTTATATGATTCGAGAGTGCGTTATTAAATCGTTCTTGGAACATGCGGTTCGATAGGTTGTTCTTAATGAGTTTAATGAGGTTGAGTTTGAAGTCAATTCTTTATCATTCTGAATAACAGTCCATCATACCAAACCCTACCGAATGCCTGTATATAATCAAGGAATACCGCCGAGACAGCGATTTTAGTTGAAAGCTGTCGTCATAATTCAGTTATCATCAGTTACTGAGTGCACGAGTGCCCAGCTCGGACACGAACCTGCTCATTGCGTAGACAATTGTTTGTATTCGTTTCCGATTTCAGCCGTTTCTGAACAACTTTCTCTACAAGTTTTCCCAAGACATTGAATAGACTAATAGGGCGATAATTATTAGGATTACTTTTATTCCTTCCATTTCTTTGAATTTGAATAATATGTAAGTTTTTCCAGATAGCCGGCAAGCACTCTGTCCGGAGGGTAGCATTAATAATATTAGTCAGTAAATTAAAAGTATTTTTGGAAACATTTTTTTAAGGAATAACATCTGGTCGTAAAGCTTTCCTTTTGGGCCTGTGACTAGGCAAATTAGCCATTTTATATCTGCCAAGTTCGCAGCGCAAATTTTTGGAGTGTCAGTTGGTAGGATGTCGAAAAATGTCTACAAGTTATAGTAAGTCACTCTCTCGACACAATGTGGCGTAAAAGAACGCTGGTGGACACCGAAGAGCAGCAGTGTTACCAGGACTACGCACGGTTCTTCTTCTTTTTGGAGAATTTCTTTCTCACTCTTATACGGAGGAGGGAAGGCTTAAACTACAGCCTGAGGCTTATTGTGCTTACCACTCCTGGTCTTGAATGAAACATACATACATACATACATACATACATACATACATACAGTAGAACTCTATTATCTGTGGTAATGAAAAGGGTGGAGTGAACGGTTAAACGAAAAAATCGGATAATCCGTATCGGTACCATAAAATGTTTTCATAAACTAATTACATAATATTTTCGTAATTTCCTTCGTGGTCTTTTCTTTTAATACGCTAGATAGTGGATCAGAAGTTCACTAATTTGTCTGTTTTTTACAATCATGTTCGATTTCCCGATAAGTCAGTTATTAAATCATTATTTATTGTACTTAAGTGTAGTTTTCAACGACGGATTTTTAATGGTCAAGGAAACTCCTTGTGACCACTGTCTGTGGAAAGATAGGAATAATAGAGGTCTCATGTTGTAGATTTATAAATTTTATACAGTTTATATTTTGTTTTTCATTAGCCTAAATCGCGCCCAATTGTAATTCCTGTCTTGTATTGTGATGTGAGATTAACTACATTTTCTCTTTTCCTAAACCACTCAATTACTTTCACTTTTTTCCGTAGTACAACATGTTTTCTTTTGACACTTGTAGAAGACATTTTACACAGAAATTAAACAGTACGACCACTCGAAGATTAGACCATAATGCGTAAGGGTAAATATTTGTAAAAAAAAACAATATGTAGAAAAAATTCGTACTAATATAATGTACAGTACTTCATATCTTTTTTCTGCGAGAGAGAAAGACAGTCGGATAATCCACCAATCGTTAAAGAGTCACGGATAATCGGGGTTTTACTGCACATACATACATACATACATACATACATACATACATACATACATACATACATACATACATACATACATACATACATACATGTCCACACCTGTGGAGTAACGGTCAGCGCGTCTGGCCGCGAAACCAGGTGGCCCCCGGGTTGGATTCCCGGTCGGGGCAAGTCACCTGGTTGAGGTTTTTCCGATGATTTCCCTCAACACAATATGAGCAAATGCTGGATAACTTTCGATGCTGGACCCCGGACTCATTTCACCGGTATTATCACCTTCATCTCATTCAGACGCTAAATAATCTGAGATGTTGATAAAGCGTCGTAAAATAACCTACTAAAATACATACATACATACATACATGCATACATACGTACATACATACATACATACATACATACATACATACATACATACATACATACATACATACATACATACATACATACATACATACATACATACATACATATATACATAGAATGATGTACAAGCCCTAAGGCACCCCCGCGAAACAGATCTCACTGCGAGCCACTTTCCAACTCACAGCCTACATGATCCCTTTACCTTTCCACGTAGGCCTCAACGCGGTTTTTATACCCTGATCCCACGAGTTACCATGAGTGCAAAGCAGAACCCACGGTTCATAGGAATACCACCAGCGACGAAATCCACGGGGTCCACTATGGTACAGCTCAAGCATTCTGTCAAGACACTCCTGCAGAGCTGCGCACGAGGTCGGATGAGTCTACTTACGAATTATAGGGGAATGGATTAGCCTTTGCCTTGAACTCGGTAGATACACGCTTGACCTTCCCTTCTACTCCTACCCTTTTCACAGAAACGTTATTCTCGTACTGCACATCGCGAGTGTGTTGACAAAATGCATGAGCTGTACGTTGGCAGCCCGTAGCTGGTTCACAATAAATCGGAAACGAAAACGAGAACGAGAAGGGAAGTAATGTTAAAATAAATATATTTAAATGTGAGCATTCACAATACTTAATTGTGAATTCACACATTTAAATACATTTATTTTAACATTGTTTACGTTCTCGTTCTCGTTATCGTTTCCGTTCCCGGTTTATTGTGAAGTAAGCTGAAATCGGAGCAAACCTTGCGTTATTGAAAAGGAAACGGATTATGTTGGTGGAAGAGGGGAAATGTAATTATGACTGCGAAATGAGTACAAGGTCCAACGTCGAAAGTAACCCAACAAATCTGCTTTATTTGGTTGTGAGAAAACCTCGGAAGTTTCCTCAACCAGATTAACTTGTCCCAATTAGGATTTGAACCCGGGCCTGCTAGTTTATATATTTCCTGTTACTTCTACTCAAATTGTACATACTTCTGTTTCAAATTATCTGGCATATCGGTTTCAGTTCCTCACAACACCTCGTACTCAGCATCAATCACTTCTTTCTATTCCCCGCTTCTGAAATTCTTTACCTAGTGACGTCAGAGATTGCCGAACATTATTACAATTGAAAACTAATTTTGAAATGGGTGTTTTATTGTATGAACTCTAGTTTTAATTAGCTTCTAAATATGATGCTTTGTATCTCAACGTAATAAATTTTCATAAAAATTTAATTATGTTCTACATAATTAACCCTTTTTATCCTTAATTGGCTAGTATATAACAGTTCCAATGAGATGTAATTACTTCTTTTGTAGATCGCGTCACATGAATTCTAAAATTATTACTGCAGATCAATACTGTTAGTCCTTTGTCTATGTTTTACTCGTATTCTTATTTCTTTTGATGTGGAAGAGAAGGCTAGATACTTTATTAATTAATTTATTTATTTATTTATTTATTTATTTATTTGTTTGTTTGTTTATTTAATTATTTATTTACATATTTATTTACTTATATATTTATTTACTTACTTGTTTCTTTAGTTGCTTATTTATTTAGTTACTTATTTATTTATTCGCTTTATATATTTATTTATTTAGTTAGTTACTTATTTATTTATTTATTTACTTATTTATTAATTTACTTATTTATTTATTTACTTATTTACTTATTTATTTATTTGCTTATTTATTTGCTTATTTATTTATTTATTTTCCTTATTTCTTTGCTTATTTATTTATTTATTTATTTATTTATTTATTTATTTATTTATTTATTTATTTATTTATTTATTTGCTTAGTAATTTTCTTATATATATTTATTTATTTAGTTATTTATTTAGTTATTTATTTATTTACTTATTTATTTATTTACTTATTTATTTAGTTATTTATTTATGTATTTACTTATTTCTTTATTTATTTACTTATTTACTTATTTATTTATTTATTTATTTGCTTATTTATTTGCTTATTTATTTATTTATTTTGCTTATTTATTTATTTATTTATTATTTATTTGCTTACTTATTGGTTTATTTATTTGCTTATTTATTTATTTACTTACTTACTTACGTACTTACTTATTTCTTTATTTCTTTCTTTATTCATTCATTCATTCATTCATTCATTCATTCATTTATTCATTCATTTATTCATTTATTTATTTATTTATTTATTTATTTATCCATAAAAAAGTGAAAACCCGTAGGACTTGTCAAAGAAAGAAAGGAAAAAAAATTAAAACATATAAAATTACAACAAATTAGCACAATGGAAACTCACACTTACTTAATTTAAATTGTAGGGACAGAGATTTGTTAAAATTCTTTTGATATATATTATAAATCACCTCAAATCATTCATATTTTTAATTTCATCAGACAAACCATTATATATTTTTAAGCGTAAACCATATACTGTGCGTTTTGTTGAAACTTGTCAAACGATGTGCTGGAATATTGAAATTACACTTAAAACGAGTGTTCTAAGAATAAAAATCACTATTTGGATACAAATGGTTGTTATTAGAATGTGCATTATTAATTACATAAGTTTAAAAATATAAAGCATAAACTCTTAAAATATTGCCTACGTTATCAACACCTGCCATGCATCTCACAACATACTTCTGAGGAATAAAGATATAATATTATCTTCGACTTGATCCCCAGAAGCATGTGTCATATGATAATCAGATTCTACTTCGGCATAATAGAAGGACTGAATGATTCTATCACAAAAACAAGACCTCAAATTTCTAATTTGGTAACAGACAACATTCATTTTCTGAATTAGATGTGAACAATATAATTTCCAATTCAAGTGTTCGTCAAATATTAGGCCAAGAAATTTAGTTTAATGTGACTGACACACTTCTGATGCTCGTTGATACTGATGTTTAAAATATCTTCACTCTTGTTTTGAGTATTATGAAATTGAATAAAACAGGTCATATTAATGTTAAAATAAAGATATTGTCTGTAAACCATAATTTAACATCCTTCAACAATCATTACACTTATGTTATAAAGCTTTTTCGTTTTCAGCCCTCACTTTAGCCGTAGTACAGTATCATCAGCGTACATAGTAAGAAAATACTCTTTTAAATAAAAAGGCATGTTATCTACATACAAAAGAAATAATACAGGACCCAAAACAGCCAATATAAATAAATAAATAAAATGAATAAAAATTAATGAATGAATTAATAGATGAATAAGTACTGTAAATAGGTGAAAAGGTAAATAGGTAAACAGGTGATGAGGTGACGAAGTGAATAGATAAATAGATAAACATGTAAATACGAATAATACGTATGTAAATAGATAGAGATAAATAGGAGAATAAATAGATAAGTAGATAGATAAATAGACTATTAGATAAATAAATAAATGGCTAAGTAGATAAATAAATAAATAAATAAATAAATAAATAAATAAGAAATTATTAATAATTAAATAAAGTTTCATAACACAAATGTAATGATCATCTAACTTTTCTAATATTGTTTTATGTGACTATTACACTCTTACTACGTCATACTACTTTTGACCAATAAAACGATACGAAAGGACGTATTTCAACCAATCATGGCTGCTTATCGCACAATTTTATCGCGTCCCTAGCATTTGTTTAATTTTATCGCGTCCCTAGCATTTGTTTAATTTTATCGCGTCCCTAGCATTTGTTTATTTGTTTAGGTACCGACATTTGAAACTGCGCTGGTCTGGACGTCAAAAATATATATAAAATTACAAACCACTCCAGTCAATGCACAGCAGTTTCAAATATGACTCGCATTGGCATACAAGAACAAGAATTAATAAAAATCACTGATCATACCTATGCATCTTCTGAAATCCGATTTACAAATAAATGAAGAGCACCATTCGGAAATCCTGAATAAGTTGAATACACCATGTAGGCCTAAATCAACGAGTTCCACTTCTATTACGCACACGTCCAATATAACATCAATTGAACCACCAACCACATTCAAATTTGAAAATTGTACATTCAATAATTATTCCTTTTAAAATTATTCATGTATATTTTTTATGTCATCGTCGTTAATTAAAACTTTTCTGACACTTGTGTATATTAGTTAGATTATGTTATAGCTTCTGCTCTGAGAGGATAAAAATAACTTCTGCTATATGATATTATGGATAGTCACGTATCAGAGATTGTTTAATATTAAGATTTATTGAATAGTAATCATTACAGTGTCTGTATAAAGACACTACTGCCATCTAGCATGCATCTAGCGTAATATTTGTAATGTTGAGATGGTACAATAATACATTTGAAGACAGTTGTATTTTCGTAAGTCAATTAATATTTTATTGCATTGGAGTACTTCGTTACTTCTAATCTTTATATACTTTCTTCTAATCGTGTAATAGTCAATTAAATCCCACTCGAGTTTTGATTTTCTCTAGATAAATCAAAACGTCTAGTCAGATTACTGTTGACTATTACACTCTTACTACGTCATACTACTTTTGACCAATAAAACGGTGCGAAAGGACGTATTTCAACCAATCATGGCTGCTTATCGCACAATTTTATCGCGTCCCTAGCATTTGTTTAATTTTATCGCGTCCCTAGCATTTGTTTAATTTTATCGCGTCCCTACCATTTGTTTAATTTTATCGCGTCCCTAGAATTTGTTTAATTTTATCGCGTACCTAGCATTTGTTTAATTTTATCGCGTCCCTAGCATTTGTTTCTTTGTTTGCCAACATTTGAAATTGCGCTGGTCTGGACGTCAAAAAAATATATATATATAAAATTACAAACCACTCCAGTCGATGCACAGCAGTTTCAAATATGACTCGCACTGGCATTCAAGAACAAGAATTAATAAAAATCACTGATCATACCTATGCATCTTCTGAAATCCGATTTACAAATAAATGAAGAGCACCATTCGGAAATCCTGAATAAGTTGAATACACCATGTAGGCCTAAATCAACGAGTTCCACTTCTATTACGCACACGTCCAATATAACATCAATTGAATCACCAAACACATTCAAATTTGAAAATTGTACATTCAATAATTATTCCTTTTAAAATTATTCATTCGGAAATTCTGAATAAGTTGAATACACCATGTAGGCCTAAATCAACGAGTTCCACTTCTATTACGCACACGTCCAATATAACATCAATTGAACCACCAACCACATTCAAATTTGAAAATTGTACATTCAATAATTATTCCTTTTAAAATTATTCATGTTCATTTTTTATATCATCGTCGTTAATTAAAACTTTTCTAACACTTGTGTATATTAGTTAGGTTATGTTATAGCTTCTGCTATATGATATTATGGATAGTCACGTATCAGAGATTGTTTAATATTAAGATTTATTGAAAATCATCTGTCAAATGACGTTGATTACTGGGATTCGGATAATTGAAGTGGAATGTGAGACGGTTCCTCGTATAGGATAAGGAGATTTTCATTAGATTAGTATTTCGTGTTAATATTCTCATATGGATAGAATACGCGGACGTGTAAGTTAGTTTCAAAATCTGAGACGGAAGTAACAGGTGGACAGGAAGGCCGAACCCAAGCTAGGGGGACAGGAAACATGTGTCCAGGCGTGGAGTTGACTGATGAGGGAATGTATGGACTTTGCCTGCGGGTGGTCAGTAAGATGACGCCAAGCCAGGTTCCAAAAGAGATGATCTGGTATATGTCAGAGAATAGGACGCCGGAAGTAGGAGATGTTCTAGTTAACGAACAATTTTTTGAAGAACGCGTCTTAAGTGACGTAAGTGTAATCATGGCCAATCAGGATTCTTAATAGAGACACGTGATATATAGATAGGAGGGTGAAATTCTATGTTTGGTGGTTGAAAGTAGGGGATAGATTTGGAGATAGACAGAAGGCATATACAACGCGTACGGAGAGGTCGCACTCCACATATTCTCGGCAAACCTAACTCGGAAGTATAACAATTTACGGACTTAGAATTTTTTAGTGAGTGTAGTAAGAAGTCGTGTGTTGCATTATTATTATAAGTCTGAATTCTTTCCTCTCATCACGTTATCAACTGTCCGTTATATTACTGGTGTTTTATAGTACAAAAGATATAATTACGTGAACTCAGAAATTAGTATTAGTAAACTTGCGGGAAGTGAGAGCGAGATATTATACACTTGGACGCGCATTTCTGCTAATCTGAAACGAACACTTAATAATAATAATAAACGTTTTCATAGTTCTTACCAACAACTTCTGGTGTGCGCCTACATCATTTCAACCTACGAGCACGTCTCCCAAACCCCATGTCCCGACCGTTTTTGCAGCTGACCTGGGAATCTCATACCTCTACCGGAGTAATCTCGAGGAGGCTGGCGCCCAAATTAATCAGTGTACGTAGTTAATTATCGACATCGACGTGCCATCCTCGAGATACTCTCTCCATATATGACGGAGCTGGCAGCCGAGGGCGACGACGACGGTTACAAAATTTGGCGCCCAACGTGGGGCCCGAGATGGCAACAATGACCACGGCGGGGATCGACGCGAGAGCCGACAGCCGACGCAGGGTTAATGCGGCTCGAGATGGCAACAATGACCACGGCGGGGATCGACGCGAGAGCCGACAGCCGACGCAGGGTTAATGCGGCTCGAGATGGCAACAATGACCACGGCGGGGATCGACGCGAGAGCCGACAGCCGACGCAGGGTTAATGCGGCTCGAGATGGCAACAATGACCACGGCGGAGATCGACGCGAGAGCCGACAGCCAACGCAGTGTTAGTAGAGCAGCTTGCAGTATCATGCAGTGTCAACGACCGACAGCCACAACACCATGCAGACCCCAAACAGCTGAGAACAATGATGGACGGTGGGGGAGACGATCACCCAGGCGTAACCTAGAAGACGTCGATACGTAAGCATAAAGGGTTTCATTTCAATTGTTGTATCCATATGTATGTACATGTGTGTAATTCATTTTGGTAGGGTTTATTTTGTTTTTGAGTTTAAGGGGAATTGTTGAAGATATATTATATATTACATGTTGCTAAGGAGCCAGACTAGAAGTAAAAAAAAAAATGGAGACTACAGCAGGGACGAGTACTAGCCAAGATAAAGAAAGTTCGCAAGGTTCGGACAATGTCATGTCGAATAGTGTGTTAGAGCGGATATTGGAACAGATGAATCAGATGAGGAACGAAATGATAGAAACTAGTAATAAATTGAAGAGTGATTTGAAGAGTGAGATGGCTGAGAATAGTAGCAGGCTAGAGAGCCAGTTCGGTAATTTGAAGAGTGAGTTCGTTAATTTGAGAAATGAAGTAGCCGGGTATTATAGGAAATTGGAATCTATGCTGGTCTGGAATTGTAGTGAATTGAATAATAAGATAGCCGAGAATAGTAATGAAGTGGAAAGTAAATTAATTGAGAATACTAATGGATTGAATAATAAGGTAGCCGAGAGTAATAATGAAGTGGAAAGTAAATTAATTGAGGATACTAGTGAATTGGATAATAAGATAGCCGAGAATAGTAATGAAGTGGAAAGTAAATTAATTGTGGATATTAGCGAATTGAATAATAAGATAGCCGAGAATAGTAATGAAGTGGAAAGTAAATTAATTGAGGATATTAGTGAATTGGATAATAAGATAGCCGAGAATAGTAATGAAGTGGAAAGTAAATTAATTGAGGATATTAGTGAATTGGATAATAAGATAGCCGAGAATAGTAATGAAGTGGAAAGTAAATTAATTGTGGATATTAGTGAATTGGATAATAAGATAGCCGAGAATAGTAATGAAGTGGAAAGAAAATTAATTGTGGATACTAGTGAATTGGGTAGTAAGATAACTGAGAATAGTAATGAAGTGGGCAGTAAATTAGCTGTAGATATTGATGAATTGGGAGATAATCTAGATGAAAATTGTAATGTATTGGATAATAAATTAGAAGAGAATATTGATGAATTGAATAATATGGTAGCCGAGAATAGTAATGAAGTGGAAATTGAATTAGCTGTGAATATTAATGAGTTGAAAGAGAAACTAGATGAAAATAGTACTGAACTGAAAGATAAGTTAGCTGAGAATATTAATGGAGTGAATAATAAGAAAGCAGGAAATAGTAATGAAGTGGAGAGTAAATTAGCTGAGGATATTAATGAGAATACTGAGGAATTGAATATTAAGGTAGCCGAAAATAATAATGAGGTGGAAAGTAATATAAATATGGATATTAATGGATTGGACGATAATCTCGATGAGAATAATAATGAATTGCAGTATAGACTAGCCGAGGACAGTATCAGGTTAGAGAGCCAGGTGTTAGAAAGTTATAGAGCATTCAAGGAGCAAGTAAATAGAGTAATCGAAAAGTTTGATGAGTTTGGGAGCGTGAAAGAGGATGTGAAAACCTTCACAAACATGGGGCGGAGGGCAGAAGAAGCCTTCCCACCCCACAGAGGGTACAATAGCAATGACCATAATGACGGTTGGAGCAGGGATCGGCCACACAGTGCTGGCGGTCATGGTTTACAACCCTACAATAATGATACGCGGTATTTTGTGAACCGATTTTCTAACAATAGGAAGCGGTACTGCAACGATCAAAGAAGTGAATATAGGAAGGGCTATTGGAGGCCTCATTTTTCTGCAGGAGGAGAAAAAGTTAAGTGGAAGCATGCTGGTAGATTTAATGTGAGGAGAAGTGTGTCTCCACGTGTAAACTGTCAATTTAAGAATGGCACAATGACATATGAGGAAGGCCGCAGACGATCCCATTCGGAGAATGACGATCCGATTCATGATAGACATCCAGGCGACGTACCAGGTTAATAAACGAGAATTTGTGTAAAGTTGAAAATAATATGATTTTAATTATAGGAAAAATAAGAATGTGTTTGTTTTGTGCATGTAGTATTTGAGCGGTGTAAGCAACTAGAAGCAAGAACTAATGTCAGTGCTGAAAATTTTAACCTTGTGAAAATTTTGTTACTTTTGTTTTCTTTTTGCCACCTTCAGAATTAGTTGTTTTTGTGTGTTTTCTTATAAGATCATGCGATAAGTAGTATTCCCTGTGGCAGTAATTTAAAGATGATATTAATAAGAATTAATAATGATTAATAATAATGATAGAATATTTTTTAATTAACTTCATTTATGTTCATTCATTTGTAGAGGTTGAATGATTCGATTTGAATATGTATCCATTTTTTAGAATCAATATTAAGTGCCAGACCCTCATTTTTAGTTCGAGACATAAAGTTGTCCTCTATATTGAGGGGACGTTATTCGAAATGTGTATTCAAGGTTGCAGCTAATGTATGAGATATGATAAATAGAGTCAGTTAGTATTTCAGAAGTATTATGTATCGTTTGGTATAATTTTGATTCTGGTTAATAATTATTTCGGTTTTATGGACGTAAATGTGTTTTCAAGGTTTCAGATAATGTATGAAGTATGATATAAAGGGTTAATTGGTATTTTAAAATGTATTGTGTATTGTTTAGTGTATTTTTTTTATTGTGGTTCATAATTCTTATTTCTATGTTATAAGTATAAGTATGTATCAAGGAACCGATCATGAATGTGAGTGAGAGAGCGCCATTGTATTCGGATGTGCCCTGAATGTTACGATTGGATGCTGTATATATGTCAGGTAGAAGTCAGTTAAACTGGCGTGTGAGATGTAAGCAGGCGTGAGGTGTGTATATAGATTCATACATGTGAATAGTTGTAAATATGTAATAATTGTAAGTGTAAATTTGTACATTGTTTATAAGCATAGCAAAAGGTGTATCCAAGTGTGACTAATTAGGGGACACCGGAGACTAGTAGCGAAGGGATTTTATGGGACGTCTCATAACAACAAATATTCCCTTGGGAATATTCTTTGTTATGAGAGGGCATTTGAGACGGTTCCTCGTATAGGATAAGGAGATTTTCATTAGATTAGTATTTCGTGTTAATATTCTCATATGGATAGAATACGCGGACGTGTAAGTTAGTTTCAAAATCTGAGACGGAAGTAACAGGTGGACAGGAAGGCCGAACCCAAGCTAGGGGGACAGGAAACATGTGTCCAGGCGTGGAGTTGACTGATGAGGGAATGTATGGACTTTGCCTGCGGGTGGTCAGTAAGATGACGCCAAGCCAGGTTCCAAAAGAGATGATCTGGTATATGTCAGAGAATAGGACGCCGGAAGTAGGAGATGTTCTAGTTAACGAACAATTTTTTGAAGAACGCGTCTTAAGTGACGTAAGTGTAATCATGGCCAATCAGGATTCTTAATAGAGACACGTGATATATAGATAGGAGGGTGAAATTCTATGTTTGGTGGTTGAAAGTAGGGGATAGATTTGGAGATAGACAGAAGGCATATACAACGCGTACGGAGAGGTCGCACTCCACATATTCTCGGCAAACCTAACTCGGAAGTATAACAATTTACGGACTTAGAATTTTTTAGTGAGTGTAGTAAGAAGTCGTGTGTTGCATTATTATTATAAGTCTGAATTCTTTCCTCTCATCACGTTATCAACTGTCCGTTATATTACTGGTGTTTTATAGTACAAAAGATATAATTACGTGAACTCAGAAATTAGTATTAGTAAACTTGCGGGAAGTGAGAGCGAGATATTATACACTTGGACGCGCATTTCTGCTAATCTGAAACGAACACTTAATAATAATAATAAACGTTTTCATAGTTCTTACCAACAACTTCTGGTGTGCGCCTACATCATTTCAACCTACGAGCACGTCTCCCAAACCCCATGTCCCGACCGTTTTTGCAGCTGACCTGGGAATCTCATACCTCTACCGGAGTAATCTCGAGGAGGCTGGCGCCCAAATTAATCAGTGTACGTAGTTAATTATCGACATCGACGTGCCATCCTCGAGATACTCTCTCCATATATGACGGAGCTGGCAGCCGAGGGCGACGACGACGGTTACAAATGTTGCATTTTAATAAAAATGTAACTGAATCAACCTCTCAGGAATCAACAAAGCCTTCTTGACTAGTAACATTGCCATCGTGTATAATATATCGAGAACTTCTCGACGAGAAGGCATTGCTCACTACTGCCATCTAGCATGCATCAAGCGTAATATTTGTAATGTTGAGATGGTACAATAATACATTTGAAGACAGTTGCATTTTCGTAAGTCAATTAATATTTTATTGTATTGGAGTACTTCGTTACTTCTAATCTTTATATACTTTCTTCTAATCGTGTAATAGTCAATTAAATCCCACTCGAGTTTTGATTTTCTCTAGATAAATCAAAACGTGTAGTGAGATTTCTGTTGATAACAATATGTCAACGATTTTCTGGCCGTAATACCATATCCTACATATTTTAATTACAAAATAACGAAAAGGTTTTAAACGTAAAATATGCGATCCATTCCGTATGCTCGTAAAGAAAGTTGACCTTTTCCAGGTATATTATTATTGTCATTAATAAATATTAAAATAATATAAACAAATAAATAAATAAAAATGAATTAATGAATGAATTAATTAAGAGATGAATAGGTAAATAGGTGAAAAGGTAAATAAGTAAACAGGTGATGAGATGAAGAAGTGAATAGATAAATAGATAAACATGTAAATACCAATAATACATAGGCAAACAGATAAATAGAAGAATATATAGATAAGCAGATAGATAAATAGCAGATTAGATAAATAAATAATTAGATAAATAGATAAATAGGTAAATAAATAAATAAATAAAAAATATTAATAAGTAAATAAAGTAAGGAAAGGTGGCCTTCTTCAGGGTTATTATTATTATTATTATTATTATTATTATTATTATTGTTATTATTATTATTATTATTATTATTATTATTAACTAACATCACAATCACCATCATTATTATTTATCAACATCATAAACATCATTATTATTTATTAACATTATAGTCATCATTATTATTTATTAACATCATAATCGTCATCATTATTTATTAAAATGATAATTATCATCATCATCATTATTATTTATTAACATCATAATCATCATCATTATTTATTAACATCATAATCATCATCATTATTATTTATTAACATCATAATCATCATCATTATTATTCATTAACATCATAATCATCATCATTATTATTTATCAACATCATAAACATCATCATTATTATTTATTAACGTCATAATCACCATCATTATTATTTATTAACATCATAATCATCATCATTATTTATTAACATCATAATCATCAACATTATTATTTATTAACATCATAAACATCTTCAATATTATTTACCAACATCATAAACATCATCATTATTATTTACCAACATCATAAACATCATCATTATTATTTATCAACATCATAAACATCATCATTATTATTTACCAACATCATAAACATCATCATTATTATTTACCAACATCATAAACATCATCATTATTATTTATCAACATCATAAACATCATCATTATTGTTTACCAACATCATAAACATCATCATTATTATTTACCAACATCATAAACATCATCATTATTGAATAATTTCGAGGGAAAAATTGTTCCGGAGCCGGGTATCGAACCCGGGACCTTTGGTACGTTAAACCAAAGGTCCCGGGTTCGATACCCGGCTCCGGAACAATTTTTCCCTCGAAATTATTCAAATCAACTTTACAGGGAGTTATACCTGAAATCTTGATTTGCATAATACACGTCACTGTCCGTTAACAGAAAGCCACAATTTAAGTCACACGGAGTCAGTGTGCACTCGAAGTTGGTTGCTTGACGGTTGTCAGCCCACTTTGAGGTCTGTGGATATAGAGGGAAGAATTGGATCGGTGTCGGTTAGAGTTCCCGAGTAGCTCAGTGGTAGAGCTTGGTACGTTAAACCAAAGGTCCCGGGTTCGATACCCGGCTCCGGAACAATTTTTCCCTCGAAATTATTCAAATCAACTTTACAGGGAGTTATACCTGAAATCTTGATTTGCATCAGCATTATTATTTATCAACATCATAAACGTCATCATTGTTATTTACCAACATCATAAACATCATCATTATTATTTATCAACATCATAAACATCATCATTATTATTTATTAACGTCATAATCATCATCATCATTTATTAACAACATAATCATCAACATTATAATCAACATTATTATTTATTAACATCATAAACATCATCATTATTATTTACCAACATCATAAACATCATTAATATTATTTACCAACATCATAAACATCATCATTATTATTTACCAACATCATAAACATCATCATTATTATTTATTAACGTCATAATCACCATCATTATTATTTATTAACATCATAATCATCATCATTATTTATTAACATCATAATCATGAACATTATTATTTATTAACATCATAATCATCATCATTATTATTTATCTACATCATAAATATCATTATTATTTATTAATATCATAATCTCCATCATTATTATTTATCAACATCATAAACATTATCATTATTTACTAACATTATAATCGTCATCATTATTATTTATTGACATCATAAACATTATCATTATTTATTAAAATCATAATCATCATCATTATTATTATTAATTAACATCATAATCGCCCTCATCATTATTTATTAACATCATAATCATCATTATTATTTATTAACATCATAATGATCATCATTATTTATTAACATTATAGTCATCATTATATTATTATCAATATTATTATTATTATTATTATTATTATTATTATTATTATTATTATTATTATTAATTATTATTGGTTACCACAATGGTGGTACCCATGTAGTATATGTTTTTGTACACATGCAGGTGGCAAATTTTGAATGCATAGAATTGAAGGAATTACGCATCGATACTACGTGAGATGGAAAATTTTGTCGACAGACTTCTGAAAATCGACCAGCTCTTTCAAAGTTATTACTTGCGACAGATCTCATAGAGCGGGAGTCGGCATGGGGTGAGGCGGATGGGGTTGCGAAAGAGCTGTTCTCGTGCTAAAACTCGCGATAAGCTTGAGGAGTGAGGTTTGCGAGATGCATTTCCACAAAATCCCCTGCTTTAGTACGTGGGATGTATTATAATATGAGAAACGAGCATTCTGAATCGCGTGCTGCCTTTGTTTGGGATATACTCTGTTTCTTAAGGTGATACGTAAACTGTCCATGAATAAGGATCATTTAAAATTGACTTTATTGTCATTCCTTATGGAATTTTTCTGAAGCTAAATGTGCATCGTTCTAGAATTAAAACTTATATTCTAACATTTACGTTGTAGTACATTTAATTTTTTTGTAACTTCTGGACTTATCAACGCAGTATCAACTACGAGGTTATTTAGTGTCAATGGAATTGATGATATCGAGATGATATTTGGCCAAATGAGGCCGAGGACTCGCCATAGATTACCAGATTACCAACCTTATAGTTGGGGAAAACCTCGGAAAAAACCCAACCAGGTAATTAGCCCAAGCGGAAATCGAACCCTCGGCCGAGCGCAACTCCGGATCGGCAGGCAAGCGACTTAGCCGCCTAAGCTACGCCGGTGGCTTTTTCACTTATATGGCTGCGTTTTGTTCGTGGGATCCAATACTGTGGCAAATTAGCCGTCACTTCAGTTTTAGGGCATACAAGGTGAGAGTGATATAGACTTGGAGATTTCCAAAGCGAATAGCTCATGTTTTATGTAGCAAATAACTATAATATCATATTGGTAGAAAATTATTTTTTTTTCAGAAATTTTTTTTTTTTTATGTTTAACAATTAAAATGTGTCTTCATAAACCTATTGATTTTCCATCTCAGAAATTGTTTTTAGATTTTAATGTACTTAACATAAGACAAATTTATTATATTGTATTAATAAAATTCATACATAAAAATCGAAATAATTTTGAATTGTATTCTCATAATTATGACACAAAAGGTATGAATTCTTTAAGATTGTTTGAACCAAAATGCAACACTGTTACAGTAGACTATTTAATCATAGTAGGAATTTAGGCCCAAGAATATATAACAAATTCATATTTAAATGTCCTAATCTTGTCAATTTTAATAGTTCTAGTATTAAATTTAAAAGTTAAGTATGGATTTTATAAAAATTGAACAATTGTAAATTTAAATTTATATATTCTAATTGCATAGTAGAGATAAGACAAATTGAAGACATTATTACAAAAACAGCCCTAGTCATTTTAATGAAATTTAGTTAAGGACACATTTGCTACTATTTTAAATGTTTATAGATTCCAAAAACGGCCCATGTCAAGTGCAATAGACACAAGGATAAAACACCAGCTGAACGGGTATAGCTGACATGTGTTATTCTATTATTTTTTATTTTTTCCTGAAAAATAGGAATTTTGACAAGGGTTGTTTTTGGAATAATGTCTTTAATTGTATTGTATACTTATTAATTTCAATTCAGGAATCTGCCCCTGAGCACGAGTTCTACTCTTTCAGGGGCGAGCTAAAGTTTTTCTGTATATATTATATTTTATGTTACAATTATTAGCAAAATAAATAAATAAAATTTCTTATTCGGTAACTATTACGAGTAGAATGGTGATTTTTGTCCATAACGATAGAAAATCTAATAAAGAATAATTTATCCCTCTGGCGTATTTCAATAGTGTGCACAGTTTTCGTGCAAATTTAATTTTAAAAACCATAAATTGCACGAAGTGAACGCTTGACGTCTTGGCAGCTTGGTAGCTTATGTACGGAAACTCACCGAGTTCGTTAACCTCTTACATCTGTATTAGTGTCGTGCAATGTTCGAACATGAGAGGGGATATCAAGATACTACAAACTTCGCCCTACTCCATAGGCATCCCAACAGTACGTGCAAGTGAAGCATGTAAACTAAAATAACCGAGTCCGTTAAAAAACCGGTAAGAGGCCTTACGTTCGGTTTACGTTTGCCGAGTCTCTGTAGAACTGAGGCTACATTTGCGTTTGTTCAATACTTCCCTTTCCTTACATATATATATTCAGTGCCAATTTCTTTAGTTCCTACTCCTCCGACGCGTTTATGCTTTACATGCATAAGGATATCAGGCACATATCTTGCGAAGTTACGCATAGTAATGTTTCTTGTTATTATTATGACTAAACATACACACAAATATACTTAATATGTTCAAAGTACCGACTAGTACGTGCAATGTTCAAACATGAGAGAGGAAACCAAGACATTGCAAACTTCGTCTTATTCCATATAAAAAACTATTCGGAAGATATGTGCTCAATCCTTAAATGGTTTAAAATAGTGTCCTATATGCGAACATGAGAGAGGCAACCAAGACATTACAAACTTCATCTTATTTCATATGAAAAATTAATCCCAAGGACTATGTAAAACTTGAAGGGGTGGGAGTGGAGGACAGCCAATAGTTTTATAACAAAGTGGAACAAACACGACAAGCCTTCTTCTGCAGAGCGAACATCGACGAATGTCGAACTTCGTAAACCTCGACTAACTTGAATCAAATATAGTGCCTGTAATACTTCCATCATCCGTATAGGTTAGTCACACAAATATTGTCACCGAGCAACTGTGATTTATTTGAATATTATGTGAAGAATGTAATCATAGCTATTTTCTTTCAGTAACTGGTATAGTAACAACTGTCATGTATTTTAAAAACATCATGTGACGTAGCCTACCTATACCGGTATGTAAAGTTTAATCATATTTTAGTAACAAAAATTACCTCTCCTTACAACTAAATAAAAATTCACAAGCGTTGTTCTAAAATCCTTACTTAGCATGAAGGTTGGGAGAGGAGTGTAGGAAAGGCCAGCGAACTTCAAGGGCACAGATCATGCAAGGGGCAAGACCGAGCGAGCGAGACAGATCCGCTTCTTCAAAGCAGACTTCGGCTCTTGTCACGCTCGACAAACTTGAACTGAACATAGAGCTTGAAATGCACGACACTAGTCTGTATATGAATAGAGTGTTTTAGCGACGATGTTACCGAACTGCTGAAACTTCAAACTTAATCTTCTACTTAATCGTGCATTTAATCACAAAACGTAATATAGATTTTCTATGTATTTACATGTACCCTATCGTCTCTTTCAATCTGCAAATTATTTCACTTCCACCATATATATATATATATATATATATATATATATATATATATATATATATATATATATATATATAAGTGCATATTTTGGCATTTTAAATGTATATTTGAACGCTTGTTATTGCGATTTTAATGCATATATTGTCTATATTGTTTATTGTTAGTAAAATAACATGTGCAAAAATACAGTCTTAATTCTTCCCTGAAGGAGTAAAAACTTGTGCTCAGGGAGTTATCTAAACACATACTTAACACAAACAAAGATAATTACTTGACACAAAGTGAGTCAAGAAAAAAAATATATAGGAATAACTTAACTTTAAAAACACAATTTCAATTTTAACAAATTAAATCATACAAATACATTCACATATTAAATCAACATATATTCTTTAAAAATTAAATTCCTAACGCTATTTTTGAAATTTCTGATACTAAAATTTTTCAAATTTGGGTATTTTTCAATTTTATTATATAACCTTGGACCAAAGTAGGTACCATGGCTAAGAGCTCTGCTTGTGAAACACTTTGGATCCTCTAGTCGTATAAAATCGTATCTTTTAGTTCCATATTAATGATGATGCAATTTCAATTTATTACGATTTTTATGTATGAAGTTTAATAAGGCAATATAAAAAAATCTGTTTAATTTTCAAAACATTAAAATCAGTGAACAAAAGCACGGATGAGTAATCAATTGGTTTATTAAGGCATATTTTAATTATTCTTTTCTGAATTAATATTAGTGGAGTGAGATAGAATTACAAGCATTTCCCCACCCTAAAATTCCATATTGGAGAATGGATTGAAATGAAGCTAAATACTGTAAATGAGACGTAAAATATTAACTGGTAAATATGACTGAAGTATAACAAAGATATAAATTTTTTACGTAAAATATTGCATATATATTTATTCCATCGTAAGTGTTGGTCGATTGTAATGCCTAAATACTTAGGGCCCTATTTATAGACATTCTTAGCACGGGCTTCCGGTGGATGATCAGCGAACTAACGTTTTTCGTATTCATAAACCAGTGTTTAGCACGCTCGCAGCGCGGGCTACCGAAATGTCTATGAATAGAACCCTTAACTTCTGAGGATTCGGTTAATATGGGACATTCACAATTTTGAGAAAAACAATCAGAATGATGAATATTGAGCTTAACAGAAGATTGAGGAGATTTAAGACCACTGGACCTTAGTGAAAACTGAACAACAGTTGTTTTGCATGTGTTTAAGGAAAGAGCGTTTGAATCAATACTAGTGATCACTGTGGAACTTCATAACAATGGATGCTTATGCGAATATATTAAAACTGAAAGCATCGCCCACAATGTAATTATTGTTTCATTCTCTCTCTCTCTCTCTCTCTCTCTCTCTCTCTCTCTTTCGCTTCTCTGTGATGTAGGCAAATCACGGGCGATATTCTACGGCTACTGCACTGTTGCAACACACCTCTCAGAATGTTAGTGAATGTTTCATTATTTGAAACTGTTAATGTGTTCAGTGCATAATCGAGGATCCTCGTATTCAGAAATATTTTGCATGTGCTGTGGGCATTAAAATGGAAATTTGCCTGTTAATGCGCACCGCGTTACTTCAGTCTGGAACGTGATTTCGCTCCGGTGCGAGTTCGTGAGCATTGAAACGAGCTCTGAGAGGAATCGAGATAAAACTATAATAATTTAAACCCACACAATAAAAGTTAGTGCATAAAGAATAAACAGCAGCACGATTGCACAGTTTCATTAACTAAAGCAGATGAATTCCTACATTCTGAAACAGCATTCCAAACGGAAAAATTGCTACTGTAATTTTACGTTGACTATTACACTTTTACTACGTCATACTATTTTTGACAACGTGTTTCAACTATTCATGGCTTATTATCCTACAAATTTGATCATATCTCTAGCATTTGTTTGTTTTTATCACATACCTAGCATTTGTTCCTATTTTTGCCAACATTGTGCTTTCAATAATTGTACTTTTTAAAATGATTCACGTTTATTTCATCATTCTTAATTAAAACTTTTTATCATTTTATCTTGTTTGTATTATTTACGGTATGTTATGACTTCTGCTGTATGAGATTATGGATAGTCATGTATCACAGATTGTTAGTATAATTATATTGACTATTACACTTTTACTACGTCATACTACTTCTGAACAATAAAACTGTACGAAAGGACGTCTTTCAACCAATCATGACTGCATCATACAATTTTATTGCGTCCCTAGCATTTGTTTAATTTTCTCGCTTCCCTAGCATTTGTTTTTATCACTACCCTAGCATTTGCCAACATTTCAAACTGCACTGATCTGGACGTCAAAAAAACAGAAAATTACAAACCACTCCAGTCGATGCACAGCAGTTTCAAATATGACTCGCATTGGCATTCAAGAACAAGAATTAATAAAGATCACTATCCATAGCTATGCACCTTCCCTGAAACCCTATTTACAAATAAATGAAGAGCATCATTCGGAAATCCTGAATAAGTTGAGGAATAAATCCTGTACAGTAGTGAAAAAAAAAACCGGACCGACCCTTGTAGCTGATTTCAGAGCCTTGTTTACTCCAGAGCACGGTAGACTGGTAACTAAGACTTTCGTGGTTCGAATTCTGCCTGGGAAGGAAACTTTTTTTTGTTCCTTATTCAAATTTATTCCCAATACTTTTCGACTGCAGGTAAAATTCATGCTCTGGGAATAATACGTTAATTAAGTAGTAAAATATCGCTGCAATCGAAAAGTGATTATTAAGTCTTTCTAATATAATATGTAGGCTTTAGTTTAAGGAATTGTACTAACTACTTTACATTTGTTATATTTCACTCCAAATGTTCCGAACAGGTAGTGCGCAACGTTTATGTTCCACCGAATATACTTTGTCTGTCTCTGCTTTTGTTTACATCTGACAGCTGTGCAGAGTTCAGAGACACCCCAAACTGTATGGTTGAAGCGTAGGCAACCTCGTGTCTACGGAAGGAGAGGTTTAATCATTAATAATTATATACTTTCTTTTTTTCGGGATATACTTACAAATATACAGTGCACTATTTCTTCACATATTTTGCTGAGAGTGATTTTTGTTGCGAGTTCGAAGTGTTCCCACTTGACATTTTTCGTTTTATATTTTCGTGTTAAATATGAATCTTTTGATAAGTTCTGAAGTTTAATTGCGCTGTTAAATACATTTCTTATTAAAAACTACACAGTTACTTTTGAGTTGTTATTCTTCAGCTCATGTTGTAAAATTATTTTAACAAAAAACCTGATAGTTTTATTAACTAACCTTATTTAAATTTATTTTTAAAGTGTTGTTAACAATAATTAAGGCTTCCTATGTCATAGTAGCCTATAATTACCTGGTTTTTATTTATTTTTTTTTCAATTCTATAATACTCTTAATAATAACTGAAATGTGCGCCATAACAACATTTTAAGTAGCAGAATTTTTAAATGGTTTACAAAAACAATGAAAAAATGAGTGTGACTGTGTCGGGGATATAGCATGTGGGGTTAATGTGAATACGTCTGTCTTAAATCCACGTATAAAGGGTGAAAGTGAAATAACCTTGAAGACTGAAAGGGACGATAGGGTACACCTAACGAATAGAAAACCTATATTACGTTCTGTGATTAAATGCACGATTAATTAGGAAATTAAGTTTGAAGTTTCAGCAGTCTGGCAACATAGTCGGTAATACGCTCTACTCGAGATACAGATGTAAGAGGTCAATGAACTCTGTGTGTCTCCATACGTAAGTTGCTGTCTGCCGAGACGTTGCCACAAGCTCGCTTCGTGCAATGCCTTGAATTTAGAGGGTTTTAAAATTAAATTTATACGGAAACTGTGCAGCCTATTGAAATACGCCAGAGGAATAAATTATTCTTTATTACATTTGCTATCGATATGTACGAAAATCACGATTCTACTGGCAATAGTTACCGTATAAGAGATTATTAAACATTTGGGAGAAAAAAACACTTTTTTTTTTCTGAATAATCTATGAATTTTCCACCAATATGATATTACAGTTTTTTGCTACATGCGACATGAACTATTATCTCTCCAAATCTGCAAGGCTACTTCACTTCCATCCTGAATAGACGATGTCTTTCGTTTGGGATCAAAATCAGAACCCGTTATTAGTCATGAAGTTATGGTGTCGGAATGGATCGCTCTGTAAACGTTACAGCTGGCGCCAGCGTTTTTAGGTGTGTCTTAGATATAATTGTAGTGTCCATGTTAGTGGGGTTTAAAAAAGGCACGTCAGCCACTATGGCTATTTGCACCCTTATCTAAAATCTTTCACTAAATATAGTGTCCAGTTTGTGAACATGTTGCTAGTGCAGCTGAGAATGGTACCACTTCCTATACACGTCACATCATCGATTTGCCAAACACAATTGTCAGACTGACTGCGGCAAATGTAAAACATTAGTATTTAACGTTCCCATTACTTATTTCACACGCCAAAAACGGTGATGCGGACTGTACAGTACATCGCCGTTTCCGTTCTGGTAGGTCTGATTTTGAAAACGTATTAATTTCAAAACTAAATAGAGGGCAAAATTAATGCATTTTTACACTGAAATCTCACTTTTTACATATTTGTCGCACATAACTTTGTTATACCGCCTCTGTTTCAGTTTATTTATTTTTATTTTATTGGGTTATTTTACGACGCTGTATCAACATTTAGGTTATTTAGCGTCTGAATGATATGAAGGTGATAATGCCGGTGAAATGAGTTCGGGGTCCAGCACCGAAAGTTACCCAGCATTTGCTCGTATTGGTTTGAGGGAAACTCCCGGAAAAAACCTCAACCAGGTAACTTGCCCCGACCGGGATTCGAACCCTGGCCACCTGGTTTCGCAGCCAGATGCGCTGACCGTTACTCCACAGCTGTGGACGTTTCAGTTTATCTGACGCCATAGTACCAATACTTAGTTCTATGTATTCATTTTAATTCAACTTTAAAATATTGTTAATATTTATATTTAGGCCTTAGGTAGGAGTAAAGAGATTCTTTCTGAAAAGTGATTATTTCAACATTGGGGATATAGTAGCATTTTGATTATGAAATTTCTATCACAAATTTTCTCCCTTTCTCCTGAAAAGTTACAAAAAATGGAGACAACCTTTTTATTCTGGTTTCTTCCGAGGTTTTCCCCAGCCGTGGGACTGAAGGCGGATGGTCTATGGCGAGTCCTCGGCATCAACCCCTTTGATTTGATTACCCCCCTTTGATTTGATTACCTGGTTGGGTTTTTCCGAGGTTTTCCCCAACCAAAAGGCAAATGCCGGTAATCTTTTGGCGAATCTTGGGACCTCACCTCATCTCACTACATCTCGCCAAATTGTTGTAAAAAACTGCACAAAGTTGTAAAAATTGTAGAAAATTACTAAATTATAAAACTGTAAAAATTTGTAAAAATTGTAATTGTAATGTTGTAAACTTTGACGTTCCACATCTTAAAGCTTCATTGCTCATGGAATAAAATAAATATGGAATATGGAATCTATGGAATAGAGTAAATGAATGAATGAATGAATGAATGAATGAATGAATGAATGAATGAATGAATGAATGAATGAATGAATGAATGAATGAATGAATGAATGAATTCTCACATCACGATATAACCACAGTCTAGTATACACAGTCACGAAGTTCAATACGCAATAAATATGAATCCATAGATAGTTGCTAATCACTAGGATCGCTAATATCGCCTCGTACAGACAATGCGAATTAGTACCGGCACAGTCTATTGTTCCTAGCACCCTCACAATACAAGCTTCGTGACTATGATATTACTCCCGATAGTCAGTTTCAGATCCAACAAGGTTATCATTGTATTTCATATATTTTTCATCTATAGAGAAATAAAGAATTATAAACCATGTTATGAACAAGATTAATATATCCAGTTGTCTCCCGAACTTCACCTATATGCAGTGCTTTAGTAGGAAATTTAGGGGGAGAGGAACTCACCTTTAATATAGCAGCTTCAATAAGGAACGATAGAAGGGACTTCTCTGCAATTTCTTGCTTCCGACAAGCTATCTCCTGCCAATCTCCTTCCTGACAGTATGTAGTCAAAAGCTACACACTGCTCAGGAATGAACATATTCATAGGCGGTCTCACGCTGCTTACAGATATAAGGAAACTGGCTCATTCGACATGTAGGTAGGCAGTTCTCTCTGTCGTGATGATATTCATAGAGCTAAATCTTGTTTCACACTAGGAAGTTGAAATTAGTGTTGTGTTACAGTTTGGAAGGCAGGATTCAAGTCTATTGGTAGCTTGCCTGTGTCAATCTATTCTCGAAAAGCTATTATAGGCTATAATATCTCTATTTATTGTTAATTCATATACCTCACAATGCTTTCTGCACCATATCTGATGTACATATCTGATGGCC
Source organism: Periplaneta americana (assembly GCF_040183065.1). Lineage (NCBI taxonomy): Eukaryota > Metazoa > Arthropoda > Insecta > Blattodea > Blattidae > Periplaneta > Periplaneta americana. The sequence goes on along the minus strand of NC_091122.1, from coordinate 67,969,312 downwards.
AGTTATTTTTAAATAATACCTTCACGTCCCCCATGGATCCAGTGCAGTGTCACTTTCAGTTTTTCCTTGATGTCTTTGTTGTTTGTTCATGTGATGATCTGCTTACGTTCTGTTTTAATCTTTGTCGAAATTTGTTGCAAGAATTCTAAAGAACTGAGGTATGTTTATTTCTGAAACTTTGGTTATTGTTGTTTAGTCAATTGTCCGAAGACAGGTCTAAACTCCACAAATGATTCCAAGAAGACACCACTTATGAGGAAACACAGACGTTACGTGCTTTTTATAATGTCCACAATTTTAATGTCCATGTTATTATGTCCATTACATAAAAGTCCATTACACTATGTCCATAAATATATGTCCAGTGAAGTATGTGTCCACTTTATTTTAGTCCAATTGCACAAGTTTTACGTCCACATTTTTACGTCCATTACATGATTGTACAATATATATTGTCCATCTACAAATTTACTTCAATTCCCCACTCAATCTCTTCTGCCTGTTCATCTTCATACAGCTTCAGATGATAACTAATAGTTTTGAAGTAAGTTCTGATGTAGTTCCGAACAATCTCTTCTACTCGACTTAAATTTTGTAGGTACGATCTTTTAATAGGGAGTCGCACATTCAAATTCCCGCCAAACAAATGGATTAGCTATTATAATACAGTATTCCTTTGGTCTTTCTTGAAAAATTCCATGATTTTCCAGACCGAAGCGTGATGTATGACGATGTGTTTCTGAAAGCGGTTGTGCCAGCCCTCGACTCTTGTTCGATGTTGTCCTGCCAGAACCTCATTATAAGTGTTCCATATTTCAGGTGCGAATCTAGGTGGCATTGCTCTTCTTCTTCATCCTCGAGCAGGTGTTCCTCGGATGTAAGTTCTTTTCATGTGCAATGCTAAATCCATTATATCTGGCTCAGTATTATCTATAGGGCTATCAAAAACAGCCTGAACATCTTCCAGTGGTACAAAAGGAATTGACTTAAATAAAAGTGGACATAAATGAAAGTGGACTTAAATGAAAGTGTACTTCAATAAAAGTAGACATAACAGTTATGAACCCAAAAAAATGGACACACATAAAATGTGGACACAATTGAAAGTGGACAAAAAATATTAGAGGACATAAGTCATAAGGATATGGTTTCAATGGACTTAACATCTTGGAAGCCTTATGAGGCAACTAGGCCAGGAGAAAATGTAGGGTGGCCAGTTCCTTTCCCCCTCCATTGCATACATCGCCGACTAGCTACATATTACACTAGTCAGACTTCAGAGAAACTTCGGTGTAGTTTTCTAGATCAATATGCTGAAATGTCTTCTGAATGACTGCTTGTAAATGAAATGATGTAAGACGTTAGTGTAGTCTTTCATATTTTACTCTTTCTTTTGAGTCTCTTATTGTATCAACTTTTACTAGACTGAAGTGGATTGACAGAGCTGAGTAACTATTCCTTTCAGTTTTAACAGTTCTGAAGCTAGACGGAAGCCACCTAAAGGGGAAAATCTTCCCAAACTTCTTCATTTTCTGGCTTAATGTAAATGCACATTCCATTAGTTTTCTCTGGCTTTAGGTCAAAACCTGTATAGTGAGCACAATTTGTCAAATAATGACTGAAAATGATTAATGTCTTGCATCTCGTTTCTTGTTTCACTGTCAGCTCTAAGCGATGGTTACAGCAATGCCAAATTACAAACTTTGGAAACTTTTCAATTCTGTTCCAATTCCTATTTTTCTTTGTAGCATGGCAGATGCTCCGTCACAAGCAAAGGAATTAAAACATTTTCTTATGAACTATTCATTCATACCATGACTTCTTAAATTATGTAAACATGCATTCTTAATGCCTGAAAGAAAATCCAATCTGAAGATAGCTGCCCTTAAAGGGTTACTAAAACGATACAGCATTTAGACCATTATAAAGGATAATCATCAAAATAAGCTAAGAATAATAAACATTTATAAATAAAAGATTAAAGAAGCAATACCTAGTTTTATCATGTACTTGTATATCAATATAGCAGCTGTCCTCTATATAAACATATATTTTTCATATATCCCGAATTTAAAAAAAAAACTTACAAATTAAACCAAACCCTTTAACTCCATTAAATATAGAATATAATCTAAATTTAACAGAAGAAATACTGAAATCAGAAGTAAACACTGAAATAATGAAACAATTGCCTTTAGAGACAATTAATATTAGGTACCCTCCAAAAAATTGGCTTCATTTATACACCGACGGATCCTTGATCTCCAGGGAACAAGATGCAGGTGCAGGTGTTCCGTGCTGTCTCTTCTCACTTTATAGATCTCTTGGATATGGGCCAACGAGTTTTAATGGAGAAATCGTTGCAATAAGTGAAAGTCTCAGGAATCTTCTATGCCACATCAATAAATTTAAGAATGCAGTTATATTGTCAGATCTCAAAGCAGCTATTTTATCAATAGTCTCTAAACACACACCTTCATCTCAAACAGCAGAAATAACTAAAATGCTCTCTCAATTAATATCACTCAATAAAAGAATTGTATTCCAACGGATACCATCCCGTTGTGGAATCCTGGGAAATGAGAATGCGGATGCTTTAGCAAAGAAGGGCAGCACTGCTACTTGCAGACCTGTTACTAAATCTACGTATTATATTACTCCGTGAAAAGATTTATTAAATCTACATACTTAGACTTCAACAAACAAAGTTTGATAATACAATATCAAGGGAAAAAAATGGAACTGTCTGCATCATAATCCACAGTTAATTCTCGATTTACGACAAAAATCGCCTGTAGCTGCATTTAGATTGGCAACAGGCCATCACTGTTTGCCAAAGACCTGCATAGAATTGGAATATATCAGTCCCCTAACTGTCCATTGTACAACTCAAACCAAGAAATGAATTCGTAACACCTCAAAATCTGTGCTTCAGTGGCTGACGATGATAATATCTTTGAAAAATATTGGAATGTAAGAGGTCAAATGACTTTATTGTCAAACGCCTGGCATTAGAAAACAACAACATATTTTTCATTTAAATCGTGTTATACAAATGATTATGCAGAATAATAAACGATTCGTATATAATTTGGCGACCAGTGTCTCGCAGCACACTAAGTTTGAGTAGATAGATAATTTGTAGAAACAAAAGCCGCCCTAAATAAGGATTCGATAGATCGGCCTACTAATCAATTAATAAAGAATAATAAGTAAACAAAACAATTTTGTGACACTTGGAAAGAAAATGAAAAAAACATTAAGATAAGAAACGTAGGAAATCATTTGCAATAAAAATTTTGTTGGGTACAAATGATTACTAATTATAGCTAAGGATGATTTTAACACGTGAGATCCTATGGCATCAATCGTTGCATCAGAAATTTTATATTGTTTAAGTTGATTTAAAGTTTCACGTGGGATCGTGCCACGGGCACCGAACATGAGCCCAAAAACTGTCCAATGTGTAATGTGGTATTGTGCTCCAAGATGCTGACAACAAGGCTCATATATGACTTGTTTTTCACGACACACCTCTTGTGGCTGTTGCTCATGCATCTCAAAACGGATTGTGGGATCAAGAATGACACCCTTATCCTTCTGCCGATCAATTATGATGATATCAGCCCGTCTAGTAGAGCCATCAGAAGAGACGCAACCAACCTCCTCATAAACCTCATAGGAAGCATTCTGACGGATAAGATGCGATGAGAGAACGAACCGTATTATGTCTGTTGTTTCGGAGCAATTCTCCATGACGGCAGAAACCCAAGACGTGAGGAAGCGTTTCTTGCTCGTCGCATCTTCTGCAAACGGTTGAGTCAAGAATTCTACAAGGGAGAGTACGTACAGGTATTGTATTACAGTTCATCTTAATGGCTTGCGTCCACTGACTGCTCGAAAGTCCCTTTTTGGTTGAGATCCACGAATTGCCTTTCTTCCAGTGAGAATAGAAAACAACTCCCAAACCTTTACTTTTCAATTTGCTCCATTGATGAAAAGAATCTTCACGCAATGCTTTTCTTAGTTTTTGAGAAGAAATACGTTCAGAGCAATCGAAGGTAATTGGTAATTGTTTGATGCAATGTTCAATTTCGTTTGGAAGATTTCGAGTGGCTGCTACATGAGGGTTGTCAACGTGTAAAAGTCTTTGACAAATATTTAAGTGCTGAAGGTAAGCTTCCCACTGGGCTTTAAATACACCTAAACCTCGCAATCTTCTTGGTGCTTACAACATAGCATCCGGGGTGTCAGTAGGAATGTTAATTATTTCATTAACAGCGCTGCGAATTAATTTGTCAATATCAGATAGAAATTTCACTTTAAGGTCTTTTAAAGGAGCACATTGGAAGGGGTAAACCAACTGAGGCCAGATATATTGATTTAATATATTTATCTTTTGGTCAGGTATGAGTAAGGGTGAAGTGACCAGCTGATTAAGATTTTTTGTCAGTTTTTCAATTAGTTGCGCCGCATTAAATTTTATTTCATCATTAAAAGTAATGCCAAGATATCTTATAACTTCATCCGATTTGATGCAAGATATTTCTTGTCCATCGATCAAGGTGAGGGAATCAGAGCAGAGACATCCTTTACGTAGGTGTATAACATTACTTTTATGCGGGTTTACTTCAAGACCAATTCTAGCTAAAGAATTCATAGTCAGCGATGTTGAATATTGAGCGGCAGATTTATTTTTACACAATAATACTAGATCATCCGCAAATGCAAGAATGGAAAGATTATTTAATTGAGGTTATATATTGTATCCATATTCTCCAGAGATATTACTTTCGCTTAATTCCTTCATCACGAAGTCAATGGCAACATTGAATAGAATTGGTGAGAGTGGAGCCCCCTGTGCAACTCCTTGCTTGATCATTATAGGGGCTGTCTTTGTAGTTTTATTAATAGTGATAGTAGTAGAATTTCCTATTTAAAGCGATGTTATAAGCGTCTTGAGTTTTGGAGGTATAGGCATAGCATTGAGGGTTTGTTCAAGGTGTTGATGAGAGACATGATCAAACGCCTTAGAGATGTCCAGAAAAACTACACAACAATCCTTTTTATTAACTTTTGAATCCTTAAGGCATCCATTAACAATAGAGGAATTTAGGAAAACACCTGGACCAGACATAAAACCTCGTTAGTTAAGATTTAAATCAAGATAAGATCGTAACTTGATATCTAATACACGCTCAATAATTCTGCGCAGAACAGAATAGATCGTAATTGGACGCCAGTTCTTAAGAATATCTGGATCGCCATCCTTATAAATCAGAATTGTGCGCGCACGTCGAAGGCACGGCGGAACATGTCCCCAACGGAGCATATATGTGGCAATTAATGAAAGAGATTTATATAAACGAAGCTCTTTAATGACCTTCATTCTGACTCCATCTTCACCTGGTGCAGTGTCAACCTTGATACCCTTACATGCAAATGCAATATCTTCAGGGGTGATGATAATATTGTCAGGATCTGAATAATTGGATACCGAAGATGACTGATAGTTATCAAGTGTGCAATTGTTGGCGACACCATATAAATTGTTGTAATATTCGTATACCGAAGAAACGGGTAACTTACATTGCATAGGACCTTTAGAGGATATACATGCTGCACAATTTTCCAGCGTTGGAAGTAATAATGAAATTGTGCTAAATCATAAGCGTATTTGTTCTTCCTTCTCTCAGAATTCTTCTTACTTCTATTTTTAGAATTGCTTGACTGTTTATAAGTAATACCATCTGGATTATTTTTCCTAGCTTGCCGTTTTTTGTAATAAATTGTTGCAGGATGTTGGGGCCCTTTACATTGAGATACTGATTGTTTAAGGTAGTGACAATATTTTTCAACACATTTATCAAAGACGGCATTGTCTGAAACATCTAAACAAGCTAAGGTGTTGAATTGTGTATCCCAATACTGAAGATCAAAATTATCATGTAGGGAATCAGACGTAGAAGATGTAGAAGAAACAGGCTGAGACGACGAATTTGTGAATTCATTGTTGAGTACAGGATCATTATATGACTGATTAAGAATGTTTCCACGTACTTCAGACGTTGAAGATGTAGAAGGAACGGGCTGAGACGAAGAATTTGTGAATTCATTGTTGAGTACAGGATCATTATATGAGTGATGATATGTCTATGTACTTCAGGATGGGCACGTACGATATATCGGTTAACGCTTTTAAAAAGACGGCCACATATTTCACATTTACGTAAATTCTTAGGTGATACATTTTTATCTGAATTTTGAGTATTAAGAGTAGTTTCTTCATTAGAAACAGCTTGGGATAAAGAGTCATTATTATGACATCGATTGATGTGAATATGAATTCCTCTGGTTGTGAACTGTTTATGACAGATTTTACAATTTACGAAGGATTTTGTATTGTGCATACTAACCCTTAAATATGCAAAGCTTCATTTCTCACACTAGTTTATTAAACCTTGTCGGACTGTAAAGAAAACAACTATCGCAATGTCCATATTTTATATTTTGTACAATATTATAGTATTGTGAAATTTTAATGTTCCTACGAATTTTTTTCTATTGTTCTATTAAAATTATAGCATATAGCCTATTAACCTATTGTATCCTATAGGATACTTTGTCAATTTAAGAGGAAAACACATTCACTGTAAATCTCGTGATTGCGCCTTGAGCACCAGAAAGGAGATCCAAGACTTCCCAATTATTAAAACTACTGAGTGTTCATTTCAAAGTGTGTCATGACGTCACTGTTGTGAGTCAGCGATTTGAAGCGAGTTTCAATTTTTATGTCAGAGAAGTTGCCTATTAATCAAGGCGTTCAATCTGAACGTGTACGGTATAACTTGAACATCGTAGCAACAGATGGCTGTCTGTAAGTCTGTGTGCTACCATAACCTCTTTCGAATTGTGTTTTGCGCGGGCAAGTAGTACGCAGGGTATTTGTTATCATCGGTTGCGTACGGCAACATTCCACAATACAAATCAAATGCTCCGTGTCCATGTTGACCGTCGAAGTTAATGTCAACAAATACGTAAGTAATCGTCTTTACCCTCTCGCCATATCCCGACAGTAAGAAAAAAACTCACATCAGTACGTGTTTCCAAACAGTTTACATTCCTGCCACTACAGGCGTTACTGTACGTATCGGTAAGTACTCTTCAGAGTGAACGCCGTACTTGCCAGGCAACTTCTCTGGCACATAGTTAATACGCCTCTGCGGAAGTGTAGGAAGATTGAATTCTCTAGGCTCATCGACTAGCCACATGACGGCATACAGCGAGCCATGACACACTTTGAACTGAACAATCAGTATATTTATTCTTCATATAGACACAGCATGGTTCATAATTTTGCTTATTTTCTTTATCAACCTGTAGAATTTGATTTTGAGATTTTTCAAAGCGTATTGTGAGATCTAAAATGTAACCCTTATTTTTTACTCTTTCGATGATCACTGTGTCTCTCTTTTACATGATCAAGCATTGTCGGGTTCAAAATTCAAAAAAATAGTGGTAGGGGTTCAGCATCTTCAGAAGGAATGCACCTCAGACAAATCACCAATACTGGCTTTCGACTCAGTTGTGGATTAATCAATCGTAACACTTATCTATATTTTGTCCCTATTATAATTTCGTCAATTTTATTCTTCATTTCTTTAGAAATGTGGTCAAGAATAACACCACAACCAAAGTTTGAATATGATACTCTGCCCATATTCACACCATCAAGTTCTTGTCGTTCCACATGAACGGTAAGTCAGTGAATGGTATGTTCTAATTGTCTGTCTTACATGTGAAGCGAAATACTGTAATTTTTTAATTGTTGTTTGTAGTCTTCAGTTTTTACTGATTCAAAAACTTTATAGAAACTGATGTCTTAAGTTTATATTTTTTTTTCCTCAAAATAGCTTGTTCTTTGACTTTGTTGTGACAGTTGCTGCTAATCGTACATTCTACTTAATCCTTCGCAAATTTAAAACCTGCAACCTTCTAATAATAAAAGTGAAATAAATTAATGAAAGTAAATAACTTGGAAATAAAAATAAATTATATTATATAAATAATAATAATTATAATATTTATTTATTTATTCTGGCGAAGTTAAGGCCATCAGACCTTCTCTTCCACTTAATCAGAAACAAAAGAAACTGATACAATTTTACAGAATAATATTTAAAGAACACTAATAAAAAATGTATGTAGTCATACAAGCAGAAGTTGAGTAAAATAATGCAAACATACTAAATAATAATTACAAAATAATATAAGGCTAGAAGTTACATTCAATGAATATGCAAGGTGCAAGTGAACCATTATTACAAATTACAAGAATAACATATATCGGGGAAAGCATATCCCAAACTAAAGCACTGCTCATAATTTTATTCCGTTCTAGAAATCCATTTAAATGTTTTTAAAAATACATATCGTCGTTGTTCCTGAAATAGCTCCTATGTGCAAAATATAAAATTTTTCAGTAGAAAGGAAAAGCACATAAATTCATTCTATGGCAGTGGTACATAGGAGACAGTGAATTCTTACATTTTCGAAAGAAAGAAATATAATTACATATAGAAGAGTTTATTATTTGCTGTATCACTATTTAACTTATTTAAGGGGGGATATACAAGTTCGAGGGTCAAAAAAAGTCAATTTTTTTATATTTTTTTAAATGAAGACTCAATATTTATCTTTATGTTAGTGAAAGAATTTTGTCGTTATCTTTATTATTTTCGGAGTTATGACCATAAATGTGTAAGCGAGTCATTTATTTGCACCTACTTAGCCCTTTAAATCTGATGGTGCCACGCCTCCTCTCACCAGACAGTGTAATGTGGATATTTTCGCTGGTGTTTTGTGTATTCTCGTACTTGTAGTGCTTCTAATCTTTGCCTTGATACTTCATATTGAATTTGTCATACCTTTATTGCAAACAGGAAGCAGAATTTTGTAGGAAGCCATCCTTTTGAAAGTTGTTGTTCTCTACTGTTGTTTGTTGATGGTGGATGTTTCCGAGTTAATTTTTTCACTGTTGTGTAAAGAATTGTTTCTGAATTTATCTACAAAGCTTCATAATGAACGTGTGCAGTGCTTCAGAAAAGAAATTTGCAGCGAATCAGGAAGAAATTGCTTGTGATGTAGATAGTGTCAACATGATTTTTAATGTAAATATATTATTTAGGACCCTAGAAAAGTGTCTGCGGTGTGTTTGTGGAGCTAGTATACATATCAATATAAATAAAGTGGTAGGTTTAGGATGTAAAGCCAATATAGTGTGTAGTGAATGTGTAAGTGTAGAATCCTTTGACAATTGTACAAAGTTAGGCACAAAAATTAACATATTTTATTCAATAAATAGACAAGTTATATATGCTATGAGATGCCTAGGACAAGGTTTAGTGGGGTTGAAAGTTTTTTATGGAGTGATGGATTTGCCAGCTCCTGTAAAACAAAGTACTTATGACATAGTAACTAGACATATCTTGTCTGCTACATCTGCAGTTGCAAATGAATCGGTAATAAAAGCTGCAGAAGAAGAAGTAAGCCTAACAAACTCCAGAGATATATCTGTTTCTTGTGATGGCACCTGGTTGACTAGGGGACACTCTTCACTGCAAGGGGTATGTACAGTGATTGGTGCAAAATCAGGCAAAGTTCTTGATACACAAGTGTTATCAGTATCGTGCAAGGGTTGTGATCGATGGAAATATAAAACTGACACTGTAGCTTATAGTGAATGGTGGGAAAGTCATGAGTGTGAATGCATTATAAACTACAAAGGCTCATCTGGTAACATGGAAGTAGAGGGAATGAAACAAATTTTCAATCGCTCTCTTGCAAAACACAATGTTCGGTATGTGAACTACATAGGTGATGGAGACACGAAAAGTTATAAAGTAGTTTCAGAATCACAACCCTATGGATCTGGTGTTACCATTAAAAAAATTGAATGTGTAGGCCATGTCCAGAAGAGAATGGGGACTAACCTGAGGAAAAAGAAGAAGGATATGGCAAGAAAAAAACTCAGTGATGGTAAACCAATTGGTGGTAAAACAGACATACCGATGCTGTTATCAACACACTAACTGTGTATTATGGGAATGCTATAAGGGCAAATAGTAAGTCTGTTGATGCTATGAGACAGGCAATATGGGCCATTTGGTATCACAAAAGTTCAACTGACAGCAATCCTGTTCATAACGTCTGCCCTAAAGGTGAAGATTCATCGTGTCCCTATCAACGCGCAGTAAATGAGGGCACCATCAGCCAGTACCGGCATAAAAACAATATACCACTTGCCATCATGAACACCATAAAGCCAGTATTTAAATCTTTGGTTAGTACTGAGTTGCTAAACAGATGTGTTGGTGGATATACTCAAAATAAGGTCCACCCCTGTGGAGTAACGGTCAGCGCGTCTGGCTGCGAAACCAGGTGGCCCGGGTTCGAATCCCGGTCGGGGCAAGTTACCTGGTTGAAGTTTTTTCCGGGGTTTTCCCTCAACCCACTACGAGCAAATGCTGGATAACTTTCGGTGCTGGATCCCGGACTCATTTCACCGGCATTATCACCTTCATATCATTCAGACGCTAAATAACCTAGATGCTGATACAGCGTCGTAAAATAACCCAATAAAATAAAAAAATAAAAAAATACTCAAAATAATAACGAATCGTTGAATCCTAAAATTTGGAATATTTGCCCCAAAACTGGTAGAAGAATAGTGGAAATTGCTGTTTATGATGCTACCATGACCTTCAATGATGGTATGCAAGCAAGAATGAAGGTGCTACAGAGGCTTGGTATCGTCCCTGGAAAGTACTGCCAGGCTTCAGTGAATGAACTGAATGAGAATCGTTTCCGCTCCGCCAACAAAAGGGTCCTGGAATCAACAAAGGAGGCAAGAAGATGCAGAAAGAAGCTGCGACTGGAAGAGGAATCCAGAAAGGCCAGTGAGGAAGGTCTATTTTATGCAGCAGGAGAATTTTAATATCTTCCCACACATTAGGTATGTTTACTGCTCATTTCCCACAACTTTTATTTTTCAGAACCGTTCTAATTATAACTCGACAAGTTTTTAAGATATTGCAGTGAAATTTTGTATGCAACTCTCTTTCATACTTGTGAACAATAATACCTACAGTCATTGCTTAGAAATTTATAGTTATTTTTAAAAAATAAAAATTTATGTAAAAATAGATGAAAATTTGAACTTCTCAGAAGAAATTGAAATTAAAAATACTTGTCTATAGATATTTCAATGATTGTAGGTAGTTTTGTTTATATGACATTTACGAATAATTTAAAAAAAGAATCACTAAAAAATATTAATATTTATGGAAATTATCTTTAAAATACCAAATCAGTGCACTAGAAACAACAACTTAATTCTGATGATGATTATTAATATTGGCAATAGTTACAAAAAATTTGAAAATGGTGTAGGATAGTAGAAGTAGTGAGTATTGAGCATACCAAAAATAAAAAATGAAAGAATGAATTGTTACTGAGAAAAAAATTTATATAAATTGTAGTCATTTTAGTACTGAAACCTGTATATCCCCCTTTAATAGAGCAAAAACCTGAAAATCGATAAATATGTCACATAGGAGTTAATGCAGGAAAAACGACGATATTTTTAAATATCACCATTTCTTAAATTTCAGGTATTTTGTAGATGTAGTTGTGTTTCTACTATAGTAAACTATTATTATTTTTATTATTATTATTATTATTGTTATTATGATGATGATTATTATTATTATTACTATTATCATCAGTGTCATCATAATCAACTCCATCAACAGCAACATTATTGCCTTCTTACAAAAAAAGAAAGTATTGCACCAATCCAAAAACAATTTGGAATAAAATAATTTGTTTAAATGGAATATTGTGTTATTCTGACATTTGACCACATCACACAGTGCTAAGAGTCTAGCCCAGCCCAGGGTTGCAGAACTGGGAAAGAGAGGGATGGAAGCATAGGGAAAGAGTTTATTCCCCTGTCCACAAGGCCGAAGCTTTCAATGACATTTCTGTGACGTTTGGCAAGCACACTGAATACAACGAGCCCGGGTTCAAATTCTGGTTGGGTTTTTTCCGAGATTTTCCCTCCATCAATTGAAGCACAATTGCTAGCTAACTTTCTGCGTTGGGCCTCGGACTCATTCTGCCTTCACTTATTCGTCTGTCTTTATCATAATTACTTTAGTGTAGTTTAAGTCCACTGTGAAACATGCTGTATTCGTATAAGAACGCACCGTTCGGCGACAAAATTATTCACAAACAGGAGTGGTAAACGCAATGAACCTCAGGCTCCAGTGTAAGCCTAGGGGTCATCTTCCGTTAAAATATATGCATTAGTGTTTTCATTGTTCTTCTGATTACATTAGCGAAAATAATTTCAGAAAATTCTAAACATCTTGAGAAAGATTAAAGAATCGGTATGTATTCGGACTGCTGTGGAGGGCAAAACCGAAACATAAAAATGGCCCTGACAAATTTAAAATAGGCTATGTTAACAACCTCACAAACAACACGGAAATTACTGATCATAAATTTCTTGAGTCAGGTCATTTTTATCTACCTAATGAATCTTATTTCGGCTGAATTGAGAGGAAGGCAAATTTAGAATGGGAAATATCTTTAATTGATGGTTGGGTGGATATTGTGAAAACTGCGAGGAAAAAAGCCATTTGAAGCAACTGTGATGTAACACGAATATTTTTTATCAACACGGATACTTGAAAATATTGTCACAAAACGAAAATCTGCAGCTCATAATCATGTCGTAAATTAGCTTAAAATTAAGTGCCTGCGATTTGAAAAGGGTGTATCACTTACTATTAAATTTAAAGAGATGCTGAATCGCGAAATGGAGCTCTCTTCAATAAATCTTTAAAAAAAATTCAAGGTCGTCCATTAACATCCCTTTGTATTGTTGAGCGAGCCAAGTTGTACACAATGAGGAAACCTATGTCTGAATAGAAGAAAAGGGACATGATAGATTTATTGCCTTTTATTTCTCCCTTCCGGCACCCTTTCTTCAAAAACTTGCCTGTGACAATGAACACCGGTTTTGAGGAAAGACAGCATATCAATAACATTACTGAAGAAAGTGATGGTGAACCAATCAGTGATTTGTAGTTTATTGACACTGCCTAGTTTTCTTTTCCTTTATACAGAGTGTAAGGGGTATAAGTGCCGTCCTTTTCACAGTAGTCGGGGACGGTGTACAGAATCAAAAAATGTTCATATAACATAGGGTCAAAATTTGATAGTTTTCCCAGGAAAAATATTTCTTTTCTTATTTTATTTGCGTTATACTTCTTATATCATTAGTAAAATTCCGAAAACAATTACATCAGTAGATATATCTATCAAAGGTTTAATATTAGTTTAAATAAATATCTATGTGTTCTATTACGTTTTCGTGAAATTAAATAAAAATGAGTGCTTAAATTTGTTAATATTCCTGCGTGGACAGACGTGGCAACGTGTTCAGCAGGCAGTACTCTACACCAGCGGTCGTCAGCACAGAGCACGCTCCGGCTAGCGTCTCTTACCCGCGGATAAGAGACTGCACTATGGTGCACCGTAGCTTCTGGCGGGTATGCTCTATCCCTCTCTGCCTGCTGCACGACGGTGCATTTGATGTTGCTCCGGATACCCTCTACTCATTTCAGCGAGTGCTGACGACCACTGCTCTACACAGACGTAAGTACGATTCAGCTGAGTTCAAGCTCCCTGTCCATAGCTCTACTGCCGAGCGGATGACAGTTCAGTACAGGGTATTTAGTAAACAACTTACAAAGTCATTCACATTTTAGGAATATCATATGTTATTAATTTATGGAGAAAATCGTCGTAATTCAAGTGAGACAAGAAGGATGTACCGTCAACGTTTTCCTCAAAGAAGGTTACCTAATCCGCGAACTTTTGTAGTAGTTTCGCAACGATTTTTAGAAACTAGGAGTCTCTTACCCCGTTTCGAAAATCACACAACCAGAAATTTTTTTAAAAGTGATACTTCTTTACGGAAGCGGCAGAGATTAAAATGTTGCATTAGAAAAAAGTTCGTGTAAATTTGTGCAGAAAACAATTATTGTGTATTTTTTAGACATACAATAAAAAATGAAGCAATATTGTTACATAAAATGTAAATTTACAATAGTGTTCTATTAATGAGATTGAAAGTTTGTATTTGTTGCTCGTTTTATGTAAACAAAAGTATTATCATGGTCCGCTCTTGCATTAGAATAAAGATCTGTACCGGTATGTCTGTACGCGCCTGAGCTGTACTGTGTACTTATAAGCCCACTGCTCCCTATCCGGCAACGTTGCAAAATATCTAATATTGTAAACTTTAATAATTAGTTGAATATTACAATTACAAAAAAATTGTAGGTACATTTTTGTTCTTCCTTATGACATGAATAATCATCCGTTAAAATAATAGCACTTATACCCCATACACCTTGTATAAATGTTCGTTTTGAGTGCAAAACCATTGTAAGACCATTTTAAATTGTTCTTTCTTAATTTATGCAGAATAAATTAGCTACAGTTTAATTGTTTTATTGTTAATATGTGTGGTGTTGTCATATACATGTGACTGTGCCAATAAATTATTGTCTATGCATCTTTCGTAGACTTTATATTTTGCATTTTCACAAACATTCTATTTCCTCAATGTCGTTTTTTGGACTTAACCACTTCTCCTCTGCACCCTCATATGATCCAAACTTTCTGCTCGGAGCGTGCGCAGTGTGGCATTGTTTGAGTCAGAAAAAACTCGAGTCGCTCAACTATTATGTCCCTCATTGTACATTAATTGACAATTAACGTGAAGAGGTATAAAAATACAAGAATTGACAGATAATGAAGCGCGAAACGTTTTAATAGACGATATAGTGTGTACGAAACTGGCTCCAAGAGAGCTATTGGGAACTCACTAAGTGGAAACTGTGCCTTTGGCAACTCATCTGTTATTACTTATTACCATAGCAACAGGCCTCCCAAGCTAAGTGATATTAAATTGTTTTTCCGAGTACAGCGCTAATGTCATGTCCCATCTTTATAAAAAACAGGTACAGACAAGTCATTAGGATATACAGTCAAGCTTCTGGTAAGATAATTATGCCAGTGAGTTAGAAGTCTACTTGTTAGTACACTGACGTTCAAAGATATCTGACCCTACTAATCGATAGTAATCGATAATTTGTGCTGTAAGTGTGAATTCTTCAGTTATTACTTCTACAGGGACATCATTTTATTTTTACTAACATTTTTAATATTAACTTGCCTATACTTCTGGATCAACGCCGTTTGCTACCCCCTTCCACGACTGGAGTTCGATGATACTGGCGTAATATACAAACAAATCACTTTACTAGGTATAGGAGGGAAGAAAAGTAGTTCATTCATTTACGTAAACTAAGATATTGCGCTTTTGTGTTTGATCATTTTCATTAGGTTTTATTTAATCAAAGTACAGTACAGTATTAACAATGAGTGTTTTTACTCACGAAATGAGCTGTCCATGTTGACGTATTCATTATGCAGTGTATATTATACTGTCTACAGCACATTAGCGTAAAATATGGAGAATGAAGTTAAATTGAAAAATAATCATAATATGGATATTTAAACGCACTTTTTAAAATGGTGGCCGTTCATTTTGATACAGGTTTCAGTTATTTTGTGCATATTATCGCACTGTAGACTATTGTACCTAATCCCAATTACCAGTTTCGTTCTTCGTACTAGTAACTCGTGTTGAAATAATTCTGTACCTAATCTATAAAAGAGTACCTTACGTACTGTAAATTTCATCTTCACTTCTGCCCGATCCGAAAAGATAAAATTACTCAGACATGCTATCTACTGTCCGTCCAAATGGTTATGTCGTAGGGTCGTAGAAAGAGAGGAAATCACATGACAGTTAATTACTTAACGAGGCCCTATTATTTAAGTTATTTTATACAGTTGTATAATATTACGTAGACGTCCAATTCCTAACATAAATTAATGTTCTCAGAAAAGAGCTAATTCAGCCCAGCCACTAGCTGGCGAATAAAATCTGGTGGGAGAAACCGGTATACGACGTAGGCAAATAGACGACAGTATCTGTGCGAAAATGATTCAATATTGAAAGCCCTTTCGTCACTGGAAAACGCGAACATATTTTTGGAACGTACTATTTGCTATGGCCGTAAGACTACTATGACTTTATATGCGGTCTTGGATCTGTGTGGAGGACGGTTGAACTTCATTAGTAGAAGGAGTGGGAGTGAAGTACAGGGATATCATTTTATTTTTACTTCAATTTTTATTGTACCTGAGTTTTTGAATGTACTTCACTCCCACCCCTTCTACTAATGAAATTCAACCATCCTCCACACAGATACAAGACCGCATATACAGTCATAATAGCATAGCAAACAGTACGTTCCAAAAATATGTTCGCTTCTTCCAGTGACGAAAGAGCTTTCAATATTGAATCATTTTCGCACAGGTACTGTCGTCCATTTGCCTACGTCATATCCCGGTTTCCCCCACCAGCTTTTATTCGCTAGCTAGTGGCTGGGCTGTCTTAGCTCTTTTCTGAAAGCATTAATTTCTGTTAGGAATTGGACGTCTACGTAATATTATACAACTGTTTAAAATAATTTAAATAAAAGGGCCTCCTTAAGCAATTAACTGTCAAGTGATTTCCCCCCTTTCTACGACCCTTCGGCATAACCACTTGGACGGAGAGTAGATAGTATGTCTGAGTAATTTTATCTTTTCGGATCGGGCAGAAGTGAAGATTGAACTTACAGTACGTAAGATACTCTTTTATAGATTAGATATAGAATTATTTCAACATGAGTTACAAGTACGAAGAACGAAACTGGTAATTGGGATTAGGTACAATAGTCTATAGTGCGATAATATGCACATTAGAACTGAAGCCTTTATCGAAATGAACGGCCACCATTTAAAAAAATGTGTTAAATATCCATATTATGATTACTTTTCAATTTTAACTTCATTCTCTATATTTTACGCTAATGTGCTGCAGACAGTATAATATACACTGCATAATGAATACGTCCGAATGGATAGCTCAGTTCGTGAGTAAAAACACTCATTGTTAATACTGTGCTGTATTTTGATTAAACAAAAACCTAATGAAAATGATCAAACTCAAAAGCGCGATATTTCCTAGTTTACGTAAATGGATTAACTACTTTTCTTCCCTCCTATACGTACTAAAGTGATTTGTTTGTATATTACGTCAGTATCATCGAACTCCAGTTGTGGGAAGCGGTAGCAAACGGCGTTGATCCAGAGGTATAGGCAAGTTAATATTAAAAATGTTAGTAAAAATAAAATGATGTCCCTGTACATTCAAGAACTCGGGTACAATAAAAATTGAAGTAAAAATACAATGATGTCCCTGTATGAATAGATGACGAAGATAATAGTCAGTGTTGCCAATCGTACATAAATATACCCGCATTATAGAATTAAATTTTTCGTACCACTCTACTGATTTAAAAAAAAAACACAGGGTTTAGCTGAAAACCACTGATGTTGTCAATTAAGAGAATAATTTGTTTAATCTACATAATCATTTTCCCTGACACTTTTTTTAACCGCCCAATAATGGTGCCACCTATTGGGAATAGGTGGAACTCTTTCAGAGTTTGTCAATTTTTTTTATATCTTTTGTTCTGACTTATCCCGTGGTTAGAAAGTTCGCTTACACGATCATAAGAACGTAGGTCAGATATCTTTGAAGGTCAGTGTACACTGACGTTACAAGATATCTGACCCTACCAATAGATAGTGATTGATAATTTGTTGTTGTAAGTGTGGATTCTTGAGTCATTACTTTTATGAATAGATGGCGAAAATGATAGTCACTGTTGCAAATCGTAGATTAAATGTACCCGCATTATAGAATCAGTTTTTCATCCCACTCTACTGATTTTTAAGTTGGTTATTTAACGACGCTGTATCAACTACGAAATTGTTTAGCGTCGATGAGTTTGGTGATGCGAGATGGTATTTGGCGAGATGAGGCCGAGGATTCGCCATAGATTACCTGGCATTCACCTTACGGTTGGGGAAAACCTCAGGGGAAAAAAACCCAACCAGATAATCAGCCCAAACTGGGATCGAACCCGCTCCCGAGCGGAACTTCAGACGGACAGGCAAACGCCTTAACCGACTGAGACACGTCGGTGGCAGTACTGATTTTAAAACAACACTGAGTTTAGCTGGAAACCGCTGATAGTGTCAACTATGAGAATAATTTATCCTTAATCTACATAATCGTTTTCCCTGACACTTTTTAACGGCCCCAATAATGATGCCACCTATTGAGAACTAGCTGTCAAGTCTGACAATTTTTTTATATCTTTGGTTCTGGCTTATCACGTGGTTAGAAAGTTCGCTTACACGCTTATAAAATCGTAGGTCGGATATCTTTGAACGTCAGTGTACCAAGTAGGTATTCACTAGTACTTCTGTACCTCTTTACCCACTGTAATGTTCGTACAGATGGCGAAAGCAAGAGTTGATGTGCAATTTAAATTTCGAATTTCAAATTTCAAACTTATTTATTTGTTTAATACACTAGGTTTACATTACATTAGGCATTGCAGCCCGAAAGAGCAGAAGCTCGTGCTCGGGCGCAGCTCAGTTTAGTTATAAATTGATATAAAATTTCAGTTGTTAATATTTTGCGTTTAATTAATTTTGAAACACTCTGTGAATTCGTATGTATATAGGTAAACTGACATCAACGCCATCTCTACACAGCCACTTTCTAGTTTATACTGTACGTATTATTGAGTCTGTCGCACAAGTTGTGATTGGTTTCTTTGCGTTTGATTGAAGTAAATTATCTCTCGTTGTAATGCAAATATTTTCATATTATTATGATCTCTGCACTTACTGAGTTTATTTCAAAACAAGAAATAGTTTTAAATTTCTGTAAGTACTCGCGCTGATGCTCTAAAATCAAGACTATTTCTTTTCAAGTTTGAGTTCACCAGTATTATTGTGTAGTGCGTAGTTTTCCTTTATAGTATAAATTCGCTGGTATCTGCGTGCACGCAAATAGCTTCTGTGAGCTGAGTTTCATTGAAGTTCAGTATAAAACTTGAAGATATGGGTACGAATTATGAAGGAAATGGTGCAACATAACGGTAAGTTACATACTGATGATTTTAGAGGAGGGGAAGTTTAAATAATTATAAAATTTATGTATATAATTATTTTATTTTAACACGTTTAGAAATTAAAAAAAACTTCTTTGTTTTGTATGTTCATCATTATAGGCTAATATTTACAGTATGTCCAAGTTAGAAGTTGAAATTTGCTGTGTATTATGTAGATATTTATTAGGCTTATTACCTGTATTTTAAGAGATGTGTTTTGGACAGCTATATATATTTTCCATTTATGATACGGGCAAAAATATTTATTGCATTGGGGAAGAAATACTGTGTACTGTAGATATACGTTTCATGTGAGTTTTATATAACTGATTTATGGTCATATTTCTAACGTGAAATGATAATTACGACGATGATAATTAATAATAATGATGATGAGACTAATAATGAAATAATGATCATAATAATGATAGTTATACTAATAATGTTAATGATGATACTAATGACTAAATAATAATGATAATAATGATACTAATGATGAAATGATGATTATGATGATGATACTAGCGATCAAATAATGATGATAATGATAATGATTACAAAAATTATCATAATAATTATAATAATAATAATAATAATGCCACTGAAGTAGCTTAGTCGGTTGAGGCGATTGCCTGCCGATCTGGAGTTGCGCTCTGGAGTGGCTTCGATTCCCGCTTGGGCTGCTTACTTGGTTGGGTTTTTTCCGAGGTTTTCCCTAACCCAAAGGCGAATTTCATGTAATCTATGGCAAATCCTCGGCCTCATCTCGCCAAATATCATCTAGCTATCACCAATCCCATCACCGCCAAATCTAGTAGTTGATACAGCGTCATTAAATAAGTAAAGAAAATATTGATGATGATGATGATGATAATAATAATAATAATAATAATAATAATAATAATAATAATAATAATAATAATAATAATGTAAGTATTACAACAACAATAACAGCAATAGTATAAAATAAAATAAGAGTAATAATAATAATAATAATAATAATAATAATAATCCATTATGGACATTACGACGAAGTGAAGAGCAGCGACTAGAAGCGTTTGAAATGTGGATATGAGCTTAAAACTATGTAAGAGTGAATGAATTCATTGTGAAAGGAAAATATTTAGGGCCATATTCATAGACATTCTTAGCGCGGGCTTCCGGTTGATGATCAGCAAACTAACGTTTTTCGTATTCATAAACCAGTGTTAGCGATATGATATGCTATGAATCCTGTACAAGTAATCAGTCGATAGCCGGGACTAGTTTAGCACGCTCGTAGTGTGGACTAGCGAAATGTATATGCATAGCACCCTTTGTGATTTTTCTCTGGATTACTTTGAATACTTCTATATAAAACTCTGCATCCCGCCTGATAATAATGTACTTGTATTTGGTTTGTGAAAGCGCAGCTACATAATGGAAGTCATACTGTATCACTGTAATATTTTCCAATATTAATTAGAAAAAGCTGTAGATTGATCTTAGAGCAGTACAATCTGAATTGTGCGCGAATGAATTCCAGGGTATGTGTCAGACTCACTCGGGCACTACGACTTGGGCTCGTAATAAAAAAAAAATATAATTTGTATTGGTCACTGCTACAAGTATAATATTTCATTTATAGGCCTAAATGAAAGTGTTAGGTGTCTCGTCTTCACTTTCTTCTACTATTCTTTCAATATTAGGCACTTTTGAATGTTTAGACATCACTATCTTATACTCGGTCTTCTAACAATTTTTTAGTGACGGTCCATACAGCGTATAGGGAATTGCAAGTATGGACAGTTCACGTCGGTATCTTTGATGTAACAGGACTAATTTCAATGACCTTCAAACCAGCTTGAGAGTGAGATTCTTCTTTTTCCCTAGAGTTGGCGCTGACATCACACCAGCTACCAGTCGACACAGCGGAATATAACAGACATACAATTAATACATCTAGGTACATTATGCACTGAAATAAAATAAATTGGATCAATGAAATAATAAACCCGTCATTATCTGTAATGTCTAGACCAGGCCTGCAAAACTGTAGCTCCTGAGAACATTGCTATACTCCCCTTTCTTACCCCACCCATCTTTTCTACCAGCGCGGTCAAGACGTTCTAGTTACGCGCGGCTGCATTAATATTCATTCGCGGCAGCAGGTATACAATACGCTATCAAGAATTTACAAATTCTTAGAAACAAACCTTTCGAAAGTAAGGGAAAAATGAATGAGGGAAATAAATAAATTAAAATACATGTAAAATAAATTTTAAAATGTATGTGTGCTAATAATGTAAGAAGGTCTACTTATGTGTATCGTCCTATTACTAGTAAAGTCGATTAAATCCACTTTTTGTGTAAAATAAGTTAGGTACAGTACCTGACATGTTTTTCCGTGCTCTGTATTCTACTAAAATGAAATAAGTCCGAAATGTTGCTTGCAGGCAACAAACCAATTACTTTATTTGAAGAATTCATTATGATTATTCGTGCATTAATAAAGTTTTAATTCCTGTTTTTACAAAACTTGTATTACTGGTCTTAACTGGTTTTACTAATAATAGGACGATAAATAAATTGTACGTTGATAAGTAAGTGATAGCTATATGACCGGATGTCAATGCTGTCATTCAACATTGTAACGCACTCCAGCCAACTAAAAATATATATATATATATAAGTAAATACATAAGTAAATAAGTAAGAAAGTAAGAAATTAAGTAAGTAAATAAGTAAATAAAGAAATAAGTAAATACATAAATAAATAAACAAATAAATAAATAAGTAAATAAATAAGTAAAGAAGTAAATAAATACATACATAAATAAATAAGTAAATATATATAAGTAATTAAGTAAATAGGTAGGCGTAAATAAGTAAATAAACAAGCAAATAAGTATGTAATAAGAAAATAAGTAAATAAGTAAACAAACAAACAAACAAACAAACAAATAATACGCGTACTGCAGTTTAAAGAGAACTGGAACATGGCAAAATCTAAACCCGTGAAGGAATACTACTACCAAGGGAAATAGTAATATGATTATTTTGTTGTGGAAGACGAAAGAATTGCTTGTATACTGTGTCCCATCCAATTTATTTCCACTCCTCATTTCAATATTAAACTAGGCCTACATTTCAACAAAGTCCATATTAAGAATTATGGAATGCACAAACTTTCGGGTAAGTTCATTATTACGAACTGTATATTGATTATTTATTTACATACTGTAAAATTAAGGACGTCACTCGTTGTGTTCATTTTGAATTGAAATTGAAATTGAAAGTGACTTTCAAGGTTCATTACTTAAATGCTATTAATTTATGTTTCCGTAGGTGATGATAGGAGGAAAGTTTTCGAAAATCTAAAACAGATTAGGTGCAAAGAAATCTCAAAGAAACTACCGACAGGAAATCTAGCATAATTGTAAAACTTGAAACTAGATAACGCATTATAAAAACAATGAATTTATTACAATCCTTTTTGAAAATTACATGCCACCACTGATGGACCTTTGACGACAAGAGAAGGTAAATAACTCTACGCAGAAGTCGACCATCCTCAATAGAAGTGGAGTGAGGCTGACGTCATATTTCCCCTTCTTACGAGTTCTGCAGGCCTGGTCTAGACTCTACAGTTCCTTTATAATGAGAGTTGAGACGTTGACCTTGAGAGGATAAAAAGAACGTCGACCCCCCCCCCCAATTAAAATAGGTAACGATTTGACAGGGCTGCAAATGGAAAAACGAAACTCCTATGAGAAGTAAAACCATACGCCTATATATTGTATACAAATATTAAACGAATTTGATACATAATTTTATAATGTATTGTATTATTTTATCATTTATTATATATAAAGCTTAAAAACTATTCGATGAAAGAGTAATGGAACGGAGAAAAATTCTCTCCGGCGCCGGGATTTGAACCCGGGTTTTCAGCTCTACGTGCTGATGCTTTATCCACTAAGCCACACCGGATACCCACCCCGGCGTCGGACAGAATCATCCCAGATTAAGTTCCAACTCTTGGGTTCCCTCTAGTGGCCGCCCTCTGCACTACGTCATAGATGGCTATGAACGTAGGATTGAAGTCCACACATGTGCTGAGGTGCACTCGTTATGAGTGACTAGTTGGCCGGGATCCGAAGGAATAAGCGCAGTCTTAAATCACGAAGTGATTTACGCATATGATATATATATTATAAAATATGTATAAAAATTATTATTACAGCTAGTTTATCACTGAGAAATATGGAAAAGCTGTTACCTTGAATTTATTTGAAGCAAAGCATTACTGGATTATGCAATAAGGTAGGCGATGTTTGGATCCTGTATCTCAATTCATATTCAATTATTATCTTAGCGTGTGCTGGATTACACTAACCTGTAGAGTTTGAAAGTGGAATTAAAAGCCGGCGCATAGAGAAACAAAACAGAAGAATTCGCTCAGTGTCCATTCTATATAATCTCTATTCGCTGGTCTATACGTTATCGCTTTTGTTAGTATCCTTTTTGTTGACTGAATGTAACATGTTCTCTCAATCTTTTTTATATTGCTAATTCTGTCATCTTTTGTCTTATAACGTCGTTTCTTACGTGGTATAATATCGTACAAACTTAAATGTTTAACGAATGTCCGTTATGATGATTCCATCTGTTTAAAATATATTTCCTTGCCACTCATGATATTGATCCATAGGCCTATATCAAAATGGGTTCAGCCATTAGTCGATGTAATTTTGTTTGTGTTTTCCTTTTCATTCCCCTTTTCAAAATTCCATATATTCTTTTAGAGCTATTAAGTGTTTTGGAAACACCCTTATCCACTTCATATGAACTACCACACCCTAAATACATAAAATGTGGCTCCTATTTAACGTATGATTACCTGGTATACGACTATTTTTGCGCTTGTCGGAGCCCGTCCTATAAACGTCATGGTCTTGGCTTTGTAATGAAAATGTAAATTTAAATTACACATAACTGATTTAGTTTAATGATAGCCAATTGAGATTTATCTTCACTCTCTTGTATTACAACATATTCATCGGCAATTAGTAAGGTATTTAAGAACTCATGACGACTAATTCGAATTCATAAAGGTGCTTTTTTCTTCCATTCACTTATTATGTTTTCTATTTAAATATCAAAGACATTAAATGGAAAAGTACATCCATTCCTAACCTCTTGATTGATTTTATTTTTTTACCAATGTCTCTATTGATTGCAATTCTGTTTGTACTATAGTCTATAGGGCATGTTTAATTCTGATTGAATGCCCGAACAAGCCTCCACTTAGGAGATTTTGACGGAATAATGTAGATGCCTAGCGCGAGGAACCGAGAGAAGCCTGAGAATAACCACAGTCTAGTACAGAGGTCTCCAAAAAGCGTATCGTCATTCGTGCTCTCGATGCTGCCCGCCGAACACAGTGTGCTGTAAGGCTAGAGAAGGGGAAGAGACTCGTAACTCAACAGATAGGAGCGATCAGTGAGGGATTCCGGCAACGGTCTGCTTGTGTTTACAAATAATAACATCAAAAGAATAAGAAATAAAATACGTTTGTATATTATTTTGACATACTATGAAGCTGGAGCCCCGTCTGTTGCTATTGTCACAAGCCATTGCAAATTCAATCTCTTCCGCTCTATGGTGCCTTTATTGCCTGGAAAAGATATTCTCCAGTTGTATTTTGTAATTACATCTAGAAGACATTCAGACGTAGTAAAATGTTCATTAACTCCTCGGATGAAAATGGCTAGGTGAGCTTTGTTATTTCTGTCTGTGCTTTCGTCCAATGTAAGTGAGTAGCTACAAACTGGTTAATTGTAGTTTCGACTTCAGATTCAATTAAATTTACAATATTGAAATTCCTTCTCTGGACTGTAATTGGAAACAATTTAATTTTCTTAAACTTTGACTTTGTTCTGGACACAGTATTTAGTAACGTCCTGTATGCACGATTTTACAAATGATGCTTATGTAGAGGGCTTCATTGATTTTTCCAATATTCCAAGTTAGAACATAGTTAGCAAGAAGCTTTTTTTGTTTAAGACTAAGGACACGTGTGTGTTTTGTGGTTGTATTTTCTTGTTTTATATTTATCAAAATATTTGTAGACCTATGCATTTCATCTAAAATCAAACGAAAAACTATATGTTTGTCAAACGGAACTGAGTGTAAACGTATTGTAATATAACTTGCTGATTATTATGTATAACCAACAATTATACAGATAGCCCCAAAATAAATTACTTTCACATGTCCAACATGCCTGTAATTGTATGATATTCTTTGTGAAGAGTCGAGTATTGTCGTCGCATGTTGAATTTTAACACATCCTTAAGAATTTTCGAACAAATTAAGCATTTCACATTCTTTCCACTAACACAAAAAATTTCTCTTCCTATTCATCCTTGAATGTACTACGTCCATGATTAGAAGATATTGTGAAACGGTGGAACACTTCGACCGACACAATGATAATGGCAGTCCGCCACTGCTCTTCGTTTGCGTATAAACATTGAGTACAGTACAGGTGGAGATGGGTGAGGCGGAACGCGCCCATTACGTACTGGCTTCGGTTCCGTTCAGGGGCTTACTCGCGAGTAGGCTTTTGGAGACGTCTGGTCTAGTATATACAGTCACGAAGCTTGAGTTGTTGAGAGTTCTAGGAACAATAGACTGTACCGGTACTATTTCGCATTGTCCGTGATGAGGCGATAGTAGCGATCCTAGTGGTTAGCAACTATCTATGGATGCATACTCCCTACGTATTGACCTTCGTGACTGTATATCAGTCTTGCGATGGCGACTAGTACTTTAGAGCGAGAGCTCTTTTCTGCCCGCTGCGCGCGCGCGGAGCTCTTTTACCTGTAAACATTGCTAAAGGACGTACAGATCTTAGAACACAGTGTATCATGACGGAACGGAGGCGCTTAAAGCTTTCAAGGAAGAGTGGAAGATACAATATTTATGCTTCGAGCATGGTGATGAAGTCCAGTGTTTGTTGTGTAAAATATATATCATTTGCAAAAAAAGTAACATAAAACGGCATTATGAGAAGCAACATGAATATATATAGGCATTATTCAGGAGAAGAGAGAAATAAATTCCTTTCGGAATCGAAGGTAAATTAATTTACTTTTGGGTCAGCAGACTGTATCTAGATTCATTTTATTTCTTTACTTTAAATGTATTGTTGATGTTTTATTTGTTGCTTGTTTCTGGATATTTACTTTTATTAGACTACGTGTTTCTTTAATTTAGAAATAATATTTTATCTTTGATACTATACTATTACTAAGCTCAAAAAGCTAATTTACTTTTATTCCAATAACTATTTTCAGGATTTTGAGCAAATATGAAGTAAACATTTTGAAAACTTTGATGCAAGGAGCTTTTTTAGTAACGTAAATATAAAAACATACTTAAAATATAATTTCAAAATTATTAGACCTAATTGCACCAAATTTTGTACATATGATATTATTTTAGATCTGTTTATATATAGTTTAAATTTCACAAATTTTAGCCGAAAATTGTGGAAGTTTTAAAAATCATACATATCCCCTTAAATGATTGACCCCAAAAATTACGATGGCTCTCAATATCTTAATTTAATCAACTTGTTTTTTTTTCGTATTACGTGCATCTCACAAATCGCTCTAAGAAAACTCATTACATAATCACGACTGGATAGTAAGGACTACATTTTACAATCACACAATCAATATACTCTATTTCAATCAATACTGTCATTATTATTTTTTAAACAAATACTCAAAAGTACTTAGAGATTACACACGTGGAGCAGGTAGACCCTATTAGTTTCTCCTAACCAATGAAGTGAAGTATTTACATAATAAATAATTGCTGTTAACAAGGAAATGGTTCACATACAATTAACTTTTCCTATTTCTCTTTTTGTTCCTAAAAAACCCTTCCCTTTGCGATTTGTTTATATATGTACATGTATATTAAATAACTGAGTAATTAGCCCTATTACATAGACAGAAATTTAGTAACGCAAGTTATTGTAATAATTGCTGCCTTTATTCACTGCATGTGCATGTACAGTTGTCAAAAGAAAAAGTGGCCGCTCTCCTGGAGCAAAGTTCCCTTCGGGTATCTTCGCTACAATTCGGAGACAGGTTATGTTACATGTTGTTGGACCACATTTCCTGATATCTACAGTTATAATTGAAGTATTCTGCGTGTTATTCGATAGCGTAATGGTAGCGTTCAGGCCTCTTATTCGTGAGGCCCTGCGTTCGACTACAACCTCGTGCTTTTCATGTTCTTTTTTGTTCTGTTTTTGAGAGAGACGAACTATACATAATGGCTCCTTTCTCTTTTACGATTATTTTAGTAATTAACATCAGGTTCATTCATATATTATGCCATGACTTTATCATTATGATATTGTGGCTGCAAATGGAAAGAAAAAAGATTTTATTCTCAATAAAAATATCTTTCGTGGCATAAACAAAACATATTTACTGGCGTCGGCCTTAAAACATTCAAACAATTAAGCGTTCAAAAAACAAAACAAAAAGCCACAATTCAATATTTAGTCTATCTTCCTCTTATCTCGATCATCTTGCAGTCGAGTGGGCATGGAATCGACTAGTCTTTGCAAATAGCGACTGTTCTTAGATACGATATTCCAGCTATTCTGAACATACATACATACATACATACATACATACATACATACATACATACATACATACATACATACATAAGTGTTCTGTTCATGGGCAGGTCTTTCATTGCAAACCCAGCAATCTCCAATCTTCCTATTTTCTGCCTTCCTCTTAGTCTCCGCATATGATCCACATATCCTAATGTCGTCTATTATTCTTTTCAACCAGAGACCCAACTAATTCCTTTTTCTCTTTCTAATCAGTTTCAGCATCATTCTTTCTTCACTCACTTTTTCAAACACAATTTTATTTCTTATTCTGTCTGTCCACTTCACACGCACCGTTCTTCTCCGCATCCACATTTCAAATGCTTCAATTCGTTTCTCTTCATTTCGTCGTAATGTCCACGTTCCTTCCCCATACAATGCCACACTGCACATAAAGCACTTCACTAGTCTCTTCCTTAGTTCTTTTTCCAGAGATCCGCAGAAGATCCTTCTTTTTCTATTAAAAGCTTCCTTTGTTCATGTTTGCAGTTTTTCTTGGGAAGGATAGGCCTAAATGCGGTAACATCCCGTTGCTTTCCGCACACCACTATCTCTTTCGCATCTTATTAAATTCCAGGGGGCCCAAGCGTGGAGATGACGAGAGTGGATTTGACTAATTGGGCCCTCCGGACTTCACCGAAAGTCACGGCAAGGGTTAAATATTAATTCTATCAGGATGTTTGACCCGATCAGAGACCGGGAAATCTCAATTAGCCTTTGCCCCCCGCATCCTGGACTAGCTTCTACGAATCATCAGAAAATCTTAGAGTGTGATTGGGCCAATTTTTCCCAAAATGTTTCCACACTTTTGCCCTCTTAGCTCAGCGGACGAACGTCGGAATTTAGATGTCAACGTCTTACGTTCAATTCCTCGTTATTCCTTTTCATTTTATTGTGGTTCAAGATAGTATAATGTAAAGGTAAAAGGTATCCCCGTAACATGCCATGAAGGCACTTGGGGAGCATGGAGGTAGAGCCCCATGCTTTCCATGACCTCGGCACTAGAATGAGGTGGTGTGGTCGGCACCACGCTCTGGCCGCCTTTTACCCCCGGGAAAGACCCGGTACTCAATTTTATAGGAGGCTGAGTGAACCTCGGGGCCGTTGTAATAATACAAAAAGAAAAACTAATACCAGTATAATGCAACTGGATTTTTCCAAACCTAATATTAAATTTATGTTATTTATATCGCTAAAGAACGACTACAATATAAATAACTTGAATATTATTTATGCAGTATCACTAAAGAACGATAACAGAATATAAATGATAAATATCGGTTTGTTTAATTGATATAAGATATTAATATTGTACGTATTTAATTATCAATAGTAATCTCACTAGACGTTTTGATTTATCTAGAGAAAATCAAAACTCGTGTGGGATTTAATTGACTATTACACGATTAGAAGAAAGTACATAAAGATTAGAAGTAACGAAGTACTCCAATACAATAAAATATTAATTGACTTACGAAAATACAACTGTCATCAAATGTATTATTGTACCATCTCAACATTACAAATATTACGCTAGATGCATGGTAGATGGCAGTAGTGAGTTATGATTACTAGCAACGCCTTCTCGTCGAGAAGTTCTCGATCTATACACGATGGCAATGTTACTAGTCAAGAAGGCTTTGTTGATTCAGTTTCATTTTCATTAAAACAGTTGCATTCCACTTCAATTATCCGAATCTCAGTAATCAACGTCACTTGACAGATGATTTTCAATAAATCTTAATATTAAACAATCTCTGATACGTGACTATCCATAATATCATATAGCAGAAGCTATAACATAACCTAAATTATATATACAAGTGTTAGGAAAGTTTTAATTAACGACGATGACATAAAAAAACGTGAATAATTTTAAAAGGAATAATTATTGAATGTACAATTTTCAAATTTGAATGTGGTTGGTGGTTCAATTGATGTTATATTGGACGTGTGCATAATAGAAGTGGAACTCGTTGATTTAGGCCTACATGGTGTATTCAACTTATTCAGGATTTCCGAATGGTGCTCTTCATTTATTTGTAAATTGAATTTCAGAAGATGCATAGGTA
Source organism: Periplaneta americana (assembly GCF_040183065.1). NCBI lineage: Eukaryota > Metazoa > Arthropoda > Insecta > Blattodea > Blattidae > Periplaneta > Periplaneta americana. The sequence continues at coordinate 67,939,328 of NC_091122.1, read as the reverse complement.
TGATCAGTGATTTTTATTAAATCTTGCTCTTGAATGCCAATGCGAGTCATATTTGAAACTGCTCTGCATCGACTGGAGTGTTTTGTAATTTTCTATTTTTTTTTTTTTTTTTTTTTTTTTTGACGTCCAGACCAGCGCAGTTTCAAACGTTGGGAAACAAAGAAACAAATGTTAGGGACGCGATAAAATTTAACAAATGGTAGGGACGCGATAAAATTAAACAAATGCTAGGGACGCGATAAAATTGTGCGATAAGCAGCCATGATTGGCTGAAATACGTCCTTTCGTACCGTTTTATTGGTCAAAAGTAGTATGACGTAGTAAAAGTGTAATAGTCTAAATAAAATAACTTATTTTACAAAGAAAGATGTTTGTGTTATAATAATTACAGATTATTTATATTGCGAAAGAACAATAACAATATAAATAACTTGAATATTATTGTATAATGCTAATGAAGGAAAACAGAATATAAATGATAACTTGAATATTATTTATATCGCTAAAGAACGATAACAGAATATAAAAAACGTGAATATCATTCATATCGGAATTTCACAGATTTATTACAGATGTATTTAAGAAATTGTAGAAGAATAGTAATTAGTAACAGTGTCCTATTTATTCTTCTTGGAGCCAAATTTGTAACTTTTAAAAGTGTGGTTACTATGTTGAAGTGTATGTGCTCTAACGGATGCTTGATTTGTTATGTATATGAGTCAGTTATGGGATGCTTGATGTTGTCGCAATGTCGTAATTATAGTTTGATTGTGTTTGTGTGACTATTGTGTATTAATTTATGATGTATGGTACGGAAATCTCCATATTTGTGTTATAGAAGTGTTACGTATGTGTGTTGTTAATGTTTTTGTATGTTTCAAATTGATACCTGATATTTGTTTTGCAATCGCAATGCCTAATTTACGGATTGTTTATGTTTTGTTTACATCGCGTAAAATAATTTAATTTTCTTTTCCATTTCTCTTTATGTTTGTCTTTTTTTGTGTATAGCCCTAACATACATATGTAAAATAGGGATAACCCCCATTGGAGATGCAATAATAATAATTATTATTCATAACGTTCTAAAACGATAACGGAATAGAAATGATGACTTGAATTTTATTCATATCTCTAAAGAGAGATAACAGAATATAAATAACGTGATATCCATAAAGAACGATAACTGAATATAAATGATAATTTGAATAGCATTTACATCGCTAAAGAACGATTAAAAAATAAAATGAAAACTTGAAGAAGGCCCGAACCCACAACCTTTGAATCATTAAACAAGCACTCTACCGCTGGTCTACGAGGCTCAGATATGGAACACTTTCATAGTTCCGGAACTGCTTGTACAAGCACATGCATCGTGTAACATCGCCGCGACCCGAAGTGGACTTTGAAAATATTCGCTGTTCACGAGTGCGGCCACTTTCTTTTTGACAGCTGTACATCCCTGACGTCTACGTTACGACGGTATGTAGCGGATGCGCTATGCGCTCGTGATCAAGGTCGAGCTTTTCTAACATGATTGGGAGCTAATATCCTGTCATCCCTGCTGTATATACTAGACTGTAGAATAGCTCCAACTTCGACCTTGTCCGCCAAAGCGTCACAATATATGTTTTTTCAATGAAAAAAATACGAGGGGGACTCGAACCCATGATAAGCTAAAGAGAGTTATGTGTTCCTTTTTAATGTTAAAATTATTTCGAAAATTGAGGAAGGCTGTAGCGTAGCGTGGAAACTTAAGAAGTCTAGGTAACAGGACTGTAACAGCCGAGAGTGGACAATCCTTTGAAATGCGTTGTATATAAATATTTCGATTTAAAATGAAGAAACAAAACTAGATAATAGACACTAGAGCATTTTGGATTTCAACATGCTGTAAAGTCTTACGAAAACAAGGAATGGATACAAAATATTTGTATAACAAATTAGTACAAAGCTAGGCTGCTCCTCAACATAGCCACACCCCGAATTTAATCACGTATCCTGTTATAGTAGGAGATTATGTGTACCTGTGTCAAAGTAGTTCGCCACATGGGAGCTCAGCTATCATATGACACCATCCACGACTCTTTGACAGTTCTGAATGGCCTTGAGTATACTCTATTTTATCTCAAGCAGTGCAGTTCGGTGGTTCCTTTGAACACCCACTTACAGATTTATGACTTCCTACATAATCACCTCTGACAATTTCATCCTGTCCCCTCGTCCTAACATTGCACAGTTGCCACAATCCTTGTGACCCTCGACGGGATTCTTGGAATTCGGAAAAGATGCGGCAACTCTACCTCCACGTGGATTTGACGGGAGTCTACCAATTCTTCTGAACTAGGGTTGTGATTGGTTACTGACAGGAGAAGGCAAGATTTCCGTCACAGTAAGGAAGACATTTATTTATGACAACCAATTAGTAGGGGGCAGTAGAAGGTCTGTCGGCAAAGTCCTTTCTATGAAACTGCACTCCTTGAAGTAAAATACAGTATAACTTCGTAATGCTTTATAGTAGTGGTATTCAAGTGTTTTTGCTAGCATATCTCCAAAATACTTATATTTGTACCCCAAACTGTGTTGCAATTTTATAAGAATTAACAAAAGGCTATGATTAATGTTGTACTAAAATAAATTATTATTATTATTATTATTATTATTATTATTATTATCATCATCATCATCATCACCATCATAATCATCATTTAGTGTTCTGCCCAAGGACAGATCTTCCACTGCAAACCCAGCTTTCTCCAATCTTTCCTATTTTCTGCATTATTCTTTGTCTCCTCATATAGCCTAATCCAGCGTTTCTCAAACTTTTTTGAAGTGGGGACCACTTTTTTAAGTCAGAACAGTTTCACGGGCCACCTTACTCTTGGTCCCTTCGAAAGAAAATTTATAATTTTTGTAGCATATTTTAATACCAGTATACTTATATTTTAAAATAGTATTATTTAATTAAAATTAATTTAATTCAATTAATTTTGAACTAGTATTAACTAATTAAGTTAATGTTAATAGAAGAAAATTAATTATCGTTTTTTTAATAATTCAAGGTATTAGAGTTTGGATAATCTTTAACTAATGAACTAAACAAATAAATAAATGTTGGTACTCACATTACTGAGCCTGCCGATTCTTGCACAGTTGTAGCCTATGTATGCTGGTAAGCTTAAGTCGGAGATCGTCACATACATCAAGTCTATTTCGGTACTTTGTTTTTATTAGAGTTAGCGATGAAAACCCTTTCTCACACAGATACGTAGAAGCAAACTGAATTATAATCTCTAAATAACCATTGTATAGTTCAATATTTTCTTTTCATTTGTGATGAGGTCCAGAAATTAACCATACCTTCCGCTTGAAATTTCATTTTAAGTCCGGTGTCATTCGATAGTTCAATTAAAAATTCTCTTTCGCTCAATGAAAGTTTGTTATTTTCAATATCGCAATGAAAGGGATCACGAACTCATGAAAATTCGTCATATTTACTTGGAAAATAAGTTTCAAATTGTGACCTCCGAGTTGTATTATATTGGTGTACGACGTACAGTACGTGACTATTTCAATGTGCAGACTGGGTGTCGACAAGGCTATTAAGAAAGTCATAAATACTTAAAAAGGCTCTGTACTTTGATCTTCTGTAATGAATTCGGGTGGTCTCTAGCTGGGTTACAGGCGCCAGATGTGCAGGGAAAAGATGGCGAGAAACACCACGTTCATAACGCTTTAAATCCCTCTTTTATTGTTGAGAGTAGAGTGGGAAGTCGGTAGAAAGGTAGGGTAATAAATTTCATTAAATGTCAGCACTGGGAGAAAAAGTGAAAGGCGATTTTCATGTGTCTTTTCCGAACTCTGAGATTTTCAACTATAGTATTATTCGCAATTCGTTTGAATTTTTTTTTCTGTCGAGGACTACAGATGGTCCGCACACCATAGTTTGAGAAACGCTGCAGTAATCCATATATCTCAATGTCGTCTATCATCTAATATCTTCTTCTGCCCCAAACTCTTCTCCCATTCCTTCCAGTGCATCCTTTAGTAGGCAGTTTCTTCTCAGCCAGCGACCCAACCAATTCCTTTTTCTCTTCCTCATCAGTTTCAGCATTATTCTTTCTTCACCCACTCTTTCCAACACGGCTTCATTTTTTATTCTGTCTGTCCCCTTCACACGTTCCATTCTTCTTCACATCCACATTTCAAATGCTTCTATTCGCTTCTCTTCACTTCCCTTCGCTTTGTCGTAATGTCCATGTTTCTGCCCCATACAACGCTACACTTCATACAAAGCACTTCACTAGTCTCTTTCTTAGTTCTTTTTCCAGATATCCGCAGAAGATGCTCCTTTTTCTATTAAAAGCTTTCTTTGCCATTGCTATCCTCCTTTTGACCTCCTGGCAGCAGCTAATGTTACTACTTACTGTATCGTTCACCCCAAGTATTTGAAGCTCCCGCTTGCCCTACTGCTTCATTTAGAATTCACAAGTTTACCATTTTTATTTTTCTTGCGACAACCATGGTCTTCGTCTTATTTACATTTATCATCATTCCATACTGCTCACAGCTGTCATTTAGCTCCTATCGCATATCCTTTAGTACCATTTCCTCTCCTGCTAAAAACGCCATATCATCAGCAAATCTTATGCATTTTATTCTTCTTCCTCCTACTATCACTTCTCCCATGTTCTGAAAATAGTTCTTTACGGTACTAAATCCTCCAAATAGTCCACCGTTGTGGCCGAGGGGTTAGCGAATCTAACTCCGAACCTAGTGGGACCGGGTTCGATTCCTGGTTGGGACGAGTTGCCTGGGTGAGGTTTTTTCGGGGTTTTCCCTCACTCCTATGGATCAATATCAGGTAACTTTATCAGGATATTGGAACCCCATTCATCTTCGCCACTTTCTTTCACCCTTTCTTTCATCATCGCGTTACTTCTTCTGGTTTTCAGATCGCTCTATAGGCGGCTCTCCGAAGCTGCTGGCTCTCTCGACCGGCCTCCGTGGATTGTATTCAAGTGATGATGGATAGCTTCTGTAACGGAACCCGGGGCAGACCTTCTCGGGGGAGGACTTCCGCCTCGGACCGTTAAGGGAGCCTTGGTGGGGGGGGGTTGCCGAAGCAGGAGTGGTACATGAACTCTGTTGGCTGTAGGGCCCGGTCGTTAAGGGGGTCAAGTGGTTAGGTCGGTGCGCGTAGAGAATCGGTGGGCACGCAACCCATCCCTCATCGGGGGTGTACAATAGACCTCAAGGTCGTAGTGCGTGGGATGTTCCCTCCCTCCCTTCTAACAAGAAAAAAAAAAAAGAAAAAATCCTCCAAATAGATGTTGAACAGAGTAGGTGATAAAGGACATCCTCGACGTACTCCTCTCCTAGTATTATTATTATATAGCAGTTATTGATGCAATAATAATAGTAATGATTTACTTGAAATGGTATTCAAGCCAGGAAAAACAAAAGTTGTTATTGCAAAAGAAACTATAATACAGGGTGAACAATAAGTATGGAATATTGCTAATAACTTCTTAAATTTCAATTTTACTAAAAAATTTTATATAAAGCTGTTGGAGATTAACCATAAAACATCATACCATTGGTTCAAAAAATTGTTATTCAGGTATACAGAATATGACGGTAAACTTATTTTTTTTAAATGGCATTCTATACTAAAATTTATATATTACGAATCTTCATTAAATTTTACGTATGAATGTGTAGGACGTTTACCCATTCATCAGTTTCATATCTCTTAACTATTTATTAAACGTGTTTCGTGCACTTCAACTTCAGACAAATAAGTATGTAAAATATTGTTGACTTGGCCATAAAACTAAACAAAACAGCATAACTAACCGAACTTTATCACAGATGCTTAAAATGAGAACCATTCACAGCTAAAACATATCCCAGTCGATTAAGAAAATAGTCCATTGTCTTCCTCGCAGTTATAAGATTGATCTGCTACATCTCGTATCTACAATGGACTGTTTTCGTGATAGACTGGGATATTGTTTAGCTGTGAATGGTTCTCATTTTAAGCATCTGTGATAAAGTTTGGTTAGTTATAGTGTTTTGTTTTTCAGTTTTATGGCCTACTCAACATGATTTTACATACTTATTTATCTCAAGTTCGAAGTCCACGGGACAAATTTAATAATTAGTGAAGGGACATGAAACGGATGAAATGAGTATAATTTCTACAATTTCATACGTGAAATTTAATGGAGATTCGGAATGTGTAAATTTTAATATAGGGTACAATTAAAAAAAAAATAAAATTTACTGTCATACTGTGTATACCTAAATAACTAACTTTTCTGGACCAATGGTAGGCCTGTGATATTGTATGGTTAATCTCAGTTTTGGTATAAAACTAGGGTGACCAGACGTCCTCTTTTGTCCGGACATGTCCTCCTTTTCAGGCTTTTGTCCAGGTCCGGGCGAATTAAAAAAAAAATCAAGAAATATCCTCCTTTTCGAAACTTGTATGCCTGATATTTTGAAATTATCTCCATTGACGCCTTTTCAAGTAAATTGCCTGTAGGTGGCAGCAGCATCGACGGAATGTACTCTTTGCCAACGATCATAACTCCCTTTGCTCCTCCTTGTTATGGTCTTAGCTCACAGGTAGCTAGTAAATCGAGATGCGAATGTAAATCTGAATAGTTGTTTTCTGTTATCTTTAATAATTTTATTATAGATCCCATGAATTTCATATTTAGCCAACTGTAAAATCATTAACTTATTATTTTGGAAAAATTATTATGTGTCTTTCACGTGTTAAATTTTATGTTACCTTGTTAACATGTTTCTGCCTACTATTGGTCATCATCAGAACTGGTTGTTACTGGTCTTGGCGCCTTTTGTTTTGTTTTGTTTTGTTTCCTCTGGGGGTGTGTTTGTGTGGTGTAATGTGGAGTCAAAGAGTGTGTGTGTGTTCTGAAATTGAGTTGTGTGTTGAGAATTTAATTGGATGTGTTTTTGTGTGTTTGTATATGTCGTATTGTTCCAGTGTGTTTAGTTTCTGACTTTTTGGTTGGATGTGTAGAATTTCCATTTCTGTGTTGATGTCTCTGTATATGTGGTTAGCATTTGTGATATGTTCTGCATATGTGGAAGTGTTTTGTAATTTTGTTATGGCTGTGATGTATTCTTTGTAACGTGTTTGAAATGATCTGCCTGTCTATCCTATGTAGAAGTTGTTGCAGATGTTACATTTGAGTTTGTATACGTATGTGTGGTTGTATTTGTTTGTTTGTGTGTTGAGTTGTTTTTGTAGAGTATTATTTGTTCTGTATGCGATGTTGTTGTTTAATTTCTTGAATGAGGTTGCAATTTTTGTGTGTGTTTTTGTTTTCGTATGTTAGTGTTCGTTTTTCAAAGTGATATAGTGCTAAAAGTTGTGTAATCAAGATGTATAGCTTATTATTATTATTACGTTTTCTCATAATTATTTTGTAATAAAATAGAAATTAGCACACTTTTAATATGATATAAGCAAGCTTAGTATTTCAGCTACGTCTACGCTGGAATACAGTTGCCTACTCTCATACTGTACCTGACGTCACAGCCCAGGGATACGTCCCGTCTGATACAACATAGAACCGCAAATCACTCATGCTCAGTCTAGTTTGTGTTGAAGCCGGAACACGGTCATAGTGAGTGCTTTAAACCAGTGAAATGTAAAAGTCGTATTATTTACTTAACGTAACATTTGTATTTGTGGCGAGGTAAAATGCCGAAGACAAAAAGTTCGAAGTGTGAAAGGCAGGTGTACTTAATTCAGGAGTTCGAAGCCAATAATAATTTACATTACATGTAAGTTGTGCAAAGTAGATACAAAAGTTACAAGAAAACAGTGCATTGAAAGACACTGCAACACAAAAAGGCACAGAAATATGGTTGAACGTAACTCAAAACAAAGCAGTACCATCAAACTCAGAGACAGTACGATAAGAAATCCATGATTTGCAGGGATCTATGTGCCATGATAGTCAACGCCAATAAACCGCTTAATAAATTGAACAATAAACACTTTAGAAAAGTACACGAAGCAACATATTCCAAGTGAGCCCCAACTCCGTCAGCACTTTGTATCCATACCTTATGAAGAAAAAATGTTTGTCACGCAGGTAGGCCCTGGTCAACTTCGGGATGTTGCGCCGTTAGATTATAAAGTCGGTAGTTGCTCTACTTTTATTTCAGGTTGGATGTACTCTACGAACATCCAGTAAGAACATGTTTGTCTGTCTCTTTCTCTGCTGCATCACCTGGGTTCCACCTACTATATAGACTATTTACCCGCAACTTGAGTCTTTTGGTAGCAGGAATACTAAGCTTATATATAAGCCTAAATGTGTACTGTAAATATTTTGTACAGTAATAACATATATATTGACGTACCGGTAATTTAAAGTATAATATAGGCTTAAGCCTAAATCTAAGTATATATTTTTGTCCTCTTTTTTTCGAATAATTTCCTCGTTTTTCAAGCTTTGTGTCCTCTTTTTTTATCGATGTGAATCTGGTCACTCTATAAAACGTTTTTTATAAAATTAAAATTTAAGAAGTTATTACCAATATTCCATACTTATTGTTAACCTTGTATAATGCAATAATTATCAACAAGTATAAGAAAATAAACATATCAGCATTTTTACGTACGTAATCATTGGGATACATACCCCTTGAGACAAACCCACGTACAGGAGAACGCGTACCATAGATTGAATACCACTGCTTTATATTACAGTTGTCGTCATGGTTCCGAATTTCACAAATTCAGTCAGAAGCAGTTCCTTCCTGTTCCAGGAAACGTTGCGGTTAGCGTTTTGGCAGAGGTTGTTTGATGAATATGTGTGTGTCTGTCTATGGCTTTGACTGCTCTTAGCTTTCGACGTTTACAAATAAATGAACCAAAGTTTCATAACGCATAATAATGAAGTACAGACAACCCATGCTCAGTGCTGTCATATGTTCCCAGGCAGCAATTTTCTTTGACAGGCATCCGAAAGCTACTACTCAGATATTATTGCTTCAATTCAGGATGCACTTATGTCAGAAGTAGCTTATATCTATCTACATCTTTTGGTTGCAATAAAATATTTTGACGTGAATACATCTACATATTCAACCCAATACTAAGATCATCCAAGAAAGTGGACCGACACATTTTTTTACTAGTTTTGTCACGCCTATAATTTATAAACTTCACAAGGCGTATTCCTATGAAGTAAACGGTGATCGACAGATGAAGGATCAATGTTTCAACGTGACCTTCAATAGAAGGGGATGACGTTATCAGGCGATAAGCGGTATAAGGTAAAGACTGGTTCACAATAAACCGGAAACGAGAATCGGAACGAAAACGAAAACGGTAAAATTGTTAAAATGTGTACATTTAAATGTGAGCATTCACAATTAACGAAAAGCTTGCCGGAGCCCGGGATCGGGAACGGAGAGTTGGCCAAGTTTCAACTTTGGCGTTCACGTTTCCGATCACAGCCCACTAGATTCATTCTATTGCCATCTAAAAGCTATTTTGTCGTCGTATAGTTTGTAACAAGAAGACCGTGACATAACCTATGCATTATTTTGTTTTGTGCTGTGCATCATGGAGCAAGTTTTATTTGATGAGATTCTAATATTGAGTGTTGAAGAAAATCCTCACGTTTACGATAAGCGGCGCCCCTCGTATAAAGATGAGAAAATGAAGGAGAATACGTGGCTTTCAATAGCTGCGTCTTTGAACACCGATCGTAAGTGAATCATATTTTATTACTGTATTGGTTGTATTACACACTACATATTCATGCTTCAATTCAATAACTATTGTTGTGTTCATTTTTGTTCTAGTACAAATGTTTCTTCCCTAATTATTTTACGTTATGGTAGACTTAAAATAGGTTGTGATAATAAAGATGCATGGGCATATTTATAGTACCGTACCTAATGAAATGTTTCAGTCGAAATTTCGAAGTTCGTTAACCTGTGTTTATGTTGGCTGCCTTGTACTCATGAGAGAACGTCAGTGGTCAATTATACACAAAAAACATCAGAATGCGTAATATCGACTTTACATACCGTTATTGACATGCATATCGATATGCATAGTCGTCTACGTTCTCGGTTTATTGTGAATAAAAAATTTTCACATTCACATCCTCTGCTTCTCGTTTTCATTCTGGTTCTCGTTCCCAGTTTATTTTGAACCAGCCTTTAGTTGAGACACGAATTGGCAAGTCGTGCGACAGGCGAGGCAGAGTAAAGGCTGGTTCACAATAAACCGAGAACAGAAACCACAACGAGAACGAGTACAGAAATATTGTTAAAAATAAATGTATTCAAATGTGAACATTCAGAATTAACTATTGTGAATGCTGACATTTAAATACATTTTTTTAACATTATTTTCGTTCTCCATCTCGTTGTAGTTTCCGTTTCCGGTTTATTGTGAACCAGCCTTAACTCGATAATTCGTAACGAACCAGACTAAATGTCAACTGAGCAACAACCACCAGTCGATAAGTTAAACCGAACAAATTTTATTCGCGAGTGAAGTCGAGTGAAGAGAAAAAATGTACAGGGACATCATTTTATTTTTACTAACATTTCCAATATTAACCTGGCTATACCTTTGGATTAACGGTTGAGAACCGAAAACACCAAAAATAAAGGAGTATTAGATATCCCGTAAGTGGAAATATAAGGCATAAATCATATAGAACTATAAATCTAGAATATAAATAAAACTCGATAGATATCAATGTATTACCATTATCAATCCTAGAAGTTTCATATCCAAATCAATCATTCATTACCCTCTTCTACGACTGGAGTTCGATGATACTGGCGTAAAATAGAAACAAATCACTTTACTAGGTATATGAGGGAAGAAAAGTAGTTCATCCATTTACGTAAAGTAGGAAATATCACGATTTTGAGTTTGATAACTTTCATTAGGTTTTTGTTTAATCAACATACAGTACAGTATTAACAATAAGTGTTTTTACTCACGAACTGAATTATCCATGCGAACATATTCATTATGCAGTCTATATGTTACTGTCTACAGCACATTAGCGTACAATATAGTGAATGAAGTTAAATTGAAAAATAATCATAATATGGATATTTAAACACAATTTTGAAAATGGTGGCCGTTCATTTCGATACAGGCTTCAGTACTTTTGTGCATATTATCGCACTATAGACTATTGCATCTAATTCCAATTACCAGTTTCGTCCTTCGTACTAGTAACTGTCCACATCTGTGGAGTAACGGTCAGCGCGTCTGGCCGCGAAACCAGGTGGCCCGGGTTCGTTTCCCGGTCGGGGAAAGTTACCTGGTTGAGGTTTATTCTGGGGTTTTCCCTCAACCCAATATGAGCAAAAGCTGGGTAACTTTCGGTGCTGGATCCCGGATTCATTTCACCGGCAATATCACCTTCATCTCATTAAGACGCTAAACAACCTAAGATGTTGATAAAGCGTCGTAAAATAACCTAATAAAAAAACTAACAGTAATTAATGTTTTCAGAAAAGAGCTAATACAGCCCAGCCACTAGCCTTTACAGAGGGGCGAGCAGAATCAGATGGGGAAATCGGGTTGCGACGTAGGCAAACGGACGGCATTACCTGTGCGACAATATGATTCAATATTGAAAGCTCTTTCGTCACTGGAAAACGCGAACATATTTCTGGAACGTACTACACTCACCAACTCAGTACTGTTTACTATATGCGGCCTTGGTTCTGTGTGGAGGACAGTTAGAACTTCATTAGTAGAAGAGGTGGGAGTGAAGTACATTCAAAAACTCAAGTACAATAAAAATTGAAGTAAAAATAAAATTATGTCCCTGTATAATATCATAATGTCCAAGCATATGCATTGCAAATGGGAGAGGTGTTTAGGCAACGGATACCTGAAATTCAACATCACATCCCGAGAGACATAATCACGCATAAAGCTTGTGGCTGTGTCTCCGATAATTTTCTTCAGAAGTAGACATTCGAGAATTCCACCGTTTTCTAGAACATAATATTTGCAACGTGCCAGAAGTCGATTTTTTATGTTCTTAAAACACAGAGAATAACACTTATACGACCTGAACCTGATTACATTCATTACACCGTCGTAGCAGTGGTTATCGACTTGTGTCGAATTTGATCAAAAGCAGCTAATACTCGAAAATCAGTTCCTCTCTGCTGTCAATTCGAGTGGTGTATTATTTAACATACATCAAAAGAAAAAAAAAAACAAGATTAAGGGCGTGAAGTCGGGTGATCATGTTGGCCATACAACAGGTCCGGCTCTCCCTATCCATTGCTCTCCGTACATGTTGTTCAGATGTGCTCGTACAATCAGGTTGAAGTGCGTTGGAACGTTATGTTGAATCACATGTCCCCTCACATCGTGAAGGGTACATACTCCATGAGCAGCGGAAGCAGCAAACGGCGCAGTAAAATGTTTAAATACACACGAGGAACAAAAAACTGTATTCGTTGTTAAAATTCACCCTTTTTCATCGAAAAAGTGCAGAACTATAGAATTTTGTGCTTAGATTTTGTTTCCAAAGCTTCCATTAGGCAACTTTATTTCATTGTTCTTTAATTTTGAAGAAAACAAAAACACACATAAAATTGCAACCTCATTCAATAAATTAAACTACAACATCGCATACAGAACAAATAACACTCTACAAAAACATCTCAACACACAAACAACACAAATAAACAAATACAACCACACAGGCGTATACAAACTCAAATGTAACACCCGAAACAACTTCTACATAGGACAGACAGGCAGATCATTTCAAACACGTTACAAAGAACACACCACAGCCATAACAAAATTACAAAACACTTCCACATATGCAGAACACATCACAAATGCCAACCACACCTACAGAGACATCAACACAGACATGGAAATACTGCACATTCAACCAAAAAGCCAGAAACTCAACACACTCGAACAATATGAAATATACAGACACACGAAAACACACCCCAACGATATTCTCAACACACAACTCAATTTCAAAACACATGCACTCTTTGACTCTACATTACGAACGCACCCACACAGGAAACAAGAGGCGCCAAGACCAACAACGACCAGTTCCGCAGATGACCGAAAATAGGTCGAAACATGTTAACAAGGTACGTTAATATTTAACACAAGAAAGTTCTTATCATACATATTCCGAAGTGATACAGTGTCAAAAGTTGTGTAATCAAGATGTATTTGAAGAAAATATTGGAGATATTAAGTTTTGAAAAGTAAGAATGGAGTAATTAACTTTTGAAAAAAAATCGGAAAAGTGGATGGAAATATTAAGTTTTGAAAAAATAATTAGAAAATGAAAACAGCTGTTTAATATTTGAAAAGCTGAAGAGTTAAATACTTTAATGAAAAATTTGAAACTAAAATAATTATAAAATTACAAAATGGAACATTTTAAAGGTTTGAAACACAAAATTATTCCTCCTGATTTTCTGTCTCCTTACGTTTTTCAACAGGACTGTCCCCTTCAATAAGAACTTTCGCTACTCTCATGATTCTTGATTTCGGTAAATTCATGCCATAAGAAAATAAGTTTTGACAAAAAGCACATTGCCATGCGCATAGTTCGTAAGAAATAGGCTACTTCAAATTAATCTTTTTAGTGTGTTTTTCCTTGCGGCATGTAGACTATCACATCGACGCTGCGGTTCGCTCACACCAAGGCAGCGGACTAGTGTCCTATCCTAAGTTACTTTATCAAGTATCTCTGATAAAATGTGGAACGATTTTTCATTAAATCGGCATTTGTTACCACACTGCACTTAAAACGTTTCGAATTATGGTTGCGTGGCCTCTGTTTTAGATTAGAAAGTGTTGGATCTGGATTAGTGTACTTCACAATTATCTTACTTCTTGACTTTTGACTTCGAACACGCTCACGGTTCCGAGATCCTCTCCACATATCTCCTACAAAGTCCTTCATTTCACAAGACAGTAATAGAGTAAGAAGTTACTCAGACACAGAAGGTTATAAAACAAATAAAACTAGCATCCAACAATGGACTCAGTTGAAATAATAATTATTATAGGTATCCTACAAGCAAAACTCAGTTTGGACTCCTCGCAGCGCGCATGCGATTCCCCTCTTACTCCCCTCGAGTAGGAGTGAGAGCATGCTGGAAACGAGAGCATACGTCATCTGCGCGAGACAGTCACCCCCGCTGGTTTCTGCGCACCAAGTTTTCGTTGTTGGATGCCTATAGTAGTAGCGTTCAGGAAGGTTTTATACTGCCTCCAGTCAGATAAAAGTGACAATACAACCAACGAATACCGCCAAATTCAAATTTAAGAATTAATGGAAATATAAAGTTTTGAATGTTAAATCTAAATGTTATATTTTATTTAACGACGCTCGCAACTGCAGAGGTTATATCAGCGTCGCCGGATATGCCGGAATTTTGTCCCGCAGGAGTTCTTTTATATGCCAGTAAATCTACTGACATGAGCCTGTCGCATTTAAGCACACTTAAATGCCATCGACCTGGCCCGGGATCGAACCCGCAACCTTGGGCATAGAAGGCCAGGGCTATACCAACTTGCCAACCAGGTCGACGTTATAAAGTTTTGAAAAAAACACGAGTGTGCTTTCCAAAAACAGGAAATATTAAGTTTTGATAAAATATTTGTATAGAAAGGAAATATTAAGTTTAGATAAACAAATGTACTTTCGCTATTTATTTTCAATGTTATATATTAAGTTTACATAGAAAACTCTTAAACCATTCGACACAGCCCAAGAAAGTAACACAGAAACAATGAAATCCTTAATTCCGATTTTTTTTTTTTTTTTTTTTTGAGATACTGAGTTATGTAAAATCTCCCCAACTGAATGTCCCTAAAACATCTCTTTACGCTGGTTCACAATAAACATGGAACGGAAAAGACAACGAGAACGAGAACGGAAATATTGTTAAAATAACTGTGTTTAAATGTGACCATTCACAATTAACTATTGTAAATGCTCACATTTAGATACATTTATTTTAACAATATTTCCGTTCTCGTTCTCGTTATCGTTTCCGTTCTCGATTTATTGTGAACCAGCCTTTTTTTATTTTCGATGCCATGTAGCTTCTACGAGGCATCGGTGAACATGGGTTGTTTTACGAAAAATAATTCTCATTGCGAAAGCTATCGATTCCCAGAGTTTGTTACAGAGGTCCTGAATCATTCTGTATATTTCAAGCGATAACGTATGTGTAGGTATTGGCCTAATAACCACATTAATTTTATTATTTGATATACTCTTAGCTCAACTGTAATCCCTGCACAGACATAAGTTACAGAGAGACGGCTTGCCTAAAACCAGTTTGCGGTATCAGGGTGCTAAATATGCATTTTATACACAATAACATTAAAATAGCTAGTTTGTATCATCACCATATCGCTCGTTTTGTGATAACAGTATCTCAACTCTGAATTCATGATTTTTCAGGAGAGACTGTTAAAGGTTTTAAAGTGCTCTAACGTTGTTAGGTACAGAGGGTCGTACTGAAAGTCATGAGCAAATTACTTGCTTACTTACTTACTTACTTACTTGCTTTTAAGGAACCCGGAGGTTCATCGCTGCCCTCACATAAGCCCGCCATTGGTCCCTATCTTGAGCAAGATTAATCCAGTCTCTACCATCATATCCCACCTCCCTCAAATCCATTTTAATATTAATTTCCCACCTACGTCTCGGCCTCCCCAAAGGTCTTTTTCCCTCCGGCCTCCCAACTAGCACTCTATATGCATTTCTGGATTCGCCCATACGTGCTACATGTCCTGCCCATCTCAAACGTCTGGCTTTTATGTTCCTAATTATGTCAGGTGAAGAATAAAATGCGTGCAGCTCTGCGTTGTGTAACTTTCTCTATTCTCCTGTAACTTCATTCCTCTTAGCCCCAAATATTTTCCTAAGAACCTTATTCTCAAACACCCTTAATCTCTGTTCCTCTCTCAAAGTGAGAATCCAAGTTTCACAACCATACAGAACAAACTGTAATGTAACTGTTTTATAAATTCCAACTTTCAGATTTTTTGACAGAAGACTAGATGACAAAAGCTTCTCAACCGAATAATAACACCCATTTCCCATATTTATTCTGCGTTTAATTTCGTCACGAGTGTCATTTATATTTGTTACTGTTGCTCCAAGATATTTGAATTTTTCTACCTCTTCGAAGGATTAATCTCCAATTTTTATGTTTCCATTTCGTACAATATTCTGGTCACGAGACATAATCATATACTTAGTCTTTTCGGGATTTACTTCCAACTCTATCGCTTTACTTGCTTCAACTAGAATTTCCGCGTTTTCCCTAATCGTTTGTGGATTTTCTCCTAACATATTCACGTCATCCGCATAGACAAGAAGCTGATGTAACCCATTCAATTCCAAACCCTGTCTATTCTCCTGAACTTTCCTAATGACATATTCTAGAGCGAAGTTAAAAAGTAAATGTGATAGTGCATCTCCCTGCTTTAGCCCGCAGTGAATTGGAAAAGCATCTGATAGAAACTGGCCTATACGGACTCTGCTGTAACACATTGCTATAATTTAAATTTCAACAATGAAACAAAAACGATTCATGGTCATAATCTACGGACTTTACACTATGTATTGACATATTGTGACGTCATTAACTTCTACCATGTGACCACAGGCAATGTTTGAAAAATGTTCGACAACGATGGTTCGTTTCGAAAGCGTGCTGTCGTTAAATTCCTGGCTAAAGAAGAAAAATCTGCTGCTAAAATTCACCTCAGACTTCAGCGTCCATACACGGAGATGTGTGCATGGGTGCCAGCTGTGTTAGTAGATGAGTGAAACATTTCGAAGATAGGAAAACGGGCATCCAAGATGAGCGTCGTAGCGGTCGCCCTTGAACTGCCTCCACGGAACGCAACAAGGAAAGAGTTGTTAAGTTCTTGAACCTGGACACCATAAATGCTATCCGCTATATTCAGACAGTTTTGAGCTCCGTCGTGCATTTCGCGAGAAACGCCCTGGAAAGAAGGTCATCCTGCAACATGATAACGCGTGGCCTCACACTGATCGTGTCACCGTGGAGAAAATCATAACATTTGGGTGGGAAACTCTTCCGCAATCACCTTACAGTCCCGGCTTGGTACCCCCCCCCCCCGACTACCATATTTTCGGTTCTGCACAGGAGTAGCTGCCAGGCCAACGTTACGAGACGCTGGGGGACATCCGGAAAGCAGTGCATCAGTATCTTCGGGAAGATGAAACGGACTTCTATAGCGAGGGAATTTTCAAACTTACAGAACGGCGGAAAAAATGTGTGTAAAGAAATGCAGACACTGTTGAAAAGTGACAGAAAAGTCTGCAGATTAAGATGATGTACCTGGTTTGTCTAAAAAATAAAAATTAAAATGTATAACAATGGGTTGCTGATGACTTGCAGTATGACCCTCGTAATTATTTCCCAATCTCATCTTAGGATAAGTTGTTAGAATGGACACCCAGATGAACGATAATAAACACGAATAAATTAATAAAGCTGTGGCTTCCTCTACACCTCTTTATTGAAACCTTCTTCAGTCTCATGACTCTCTTGGTGCGAAATTATGCTGAGTTGTGAACTTGTCAGGAAAAAGAAATTGGTTATCTTCAAGTTGAGTCCAGAAATAAATTATGTTAATATGGTACGGGTAAAAAGTAAGGAGTTACTTTATTTTCTATAAATACAAGATTAATGTGTACGAAACATCTTTAAAACTTGTCCGTGTATACTGAATCTTTTATTTCAGTAATAAATTCTCTTACTTACTTACAAATGGCTTTTAAGAAAAGCCGCAGGTTCATTGCCACCCTTACATAAGCCTGCCATCGGTCCCTACCGTGTGCAAGATTAATCCAGTCTCTGTCATCATATCCCACCTCCCTCAAATCCATTTTAATATTACGTCTCGGCCTCCCCAAAGGTCTTTTTTCCTTCGGACTCCCAAATAACACTCTATATGCATTTCTGGATTCACACATACGTGCTACATACCCTGCCCATCTCAAATGTCCAGATTTAATGTTCCTAATTATGTTAGATGAAGAATACAATGCGTGCAGTTCTACGTTGTGTGACTTTCTCCATTCTTCTGTAACTTAATCCACTCTAAACTCAAATTTTTCCTAAGAACATTATTCTCAAACACTCTTAATCTCTGTTCCTCTCTCAAAGTGAGAGTCCAAGTTTCAAAACCATACAGAAGAACGAGTAATACAACTGTTTTATAAATTCTAACTTTCAGATTTTTTGAAAGCAGACTAGATGACAAAAATGTCTCAAGCGAATAATAACAGGCATTTCCCATATTTATTCTGCGTTTAATTTCCTCCCGAGTGTCATTTATAGTCTATTTGTTACTGTTGCTCCAAGATATTTGAATTGTTCCACCTCTTCGAAGGATATTCTGGTCACGAGACATAATCATATACCTGGTCTTTTCGGGATTTACTTCCAAACCTATCTCTTTATTTGCTTCCAGCAAAATTCCCGTGTTTTCCCTAATCGTTTGTGGATATTCTCCTTACATATTCATGCCATCCGCATAGATAAGCACTTGATGTAACCCGATCAATTCCAAACCCTATTCTACAACGAAGTTAAAAAGTAAAGGTGATATTGCATCTCTCTGGTGTAGCACACAGTGAATTGGAAAAGCATCCGACAGAAGCTGACCTACACGTACTCTGCTGTTTCATTGAGACACATCATTTTAATTAATCGAACTAGTTTCTTGGGAATACCAAAGTCAATAAGAATGTTATATAAAACTTCTCTTCTCTAAAAACGAGTCATATGCCTTTTTGAAATCTATGATTAACTGCAAATAAATTTTCATACATCTTAATTCCATAACTTAGCAATTTAGGTATTATCTGCATAACACACAATTTCCATTACTTTAGTCCACACCTGTGGAGTAACGGTCAGCGCATCTGGCCGCGAAACCAGGTGCCCCGGGTTCGAATCCCGGTCGGGCAAGTTACCTGGTTGAGGTTTTTCCTGGGTTTTCCCTCAACCCAATACGAGCAAATGCTGGGTAACTTTCGGTGATGGACCCCGGACTCATTTCACCGGCATTATCACCCTCATTTCATTCAGACGCTAAATAACCTGAGATGTTGATACAGCGTCGTAAAATTACCCAATAAAATAAAAATAAATCCATCAATTTCTGAAACACTGAAAAATAGCCTACCTGGTATTATTGTACTTGTACAAAAATGTCTGACTACTATAGGAACTGAATTCACACATAATCCTACTTGCCTAAATTACTATTACTTTGTTATTACTGAAAAAGGCCTAAACAATTTACTTGCAATTTACGAACTGATACAATATTCTCTGTAGTATTTAGGTATTAAATTCTTATTAATCAACTCTATAAAAACTAATGCAATGTAAACGTCACAACAGCTGATCAGTTGCGAGTACTACTCAAACCGTCTGCCTTCCCGACAGCGATGCCAGATTTGTAGACCTTCTGTACGTGACTCGACAATCAATGTTTCCAATGTTTCTTCATTCGATTAATTCGATATCTGTGAATTTTCTAATTAAAATACTGCTGCAACGTGAACATAACAAACTTTCTCTTCGTTGTTGTTAAATTAAACCGTATTTTAAGCAGTATTCGTAAAATTCGCGATCGAAATGTCGGCATAAAAGTATTATTTCTTCAGAAACCTCGCAAAAACGAGCAAAATGGTATTAGACTTTTTTGTTCGTTATATTTTAGGGAATCACATCCTACAATTAATGTACTACCTTACCGTCCATCATGTATATGTATATTTTTTTTAAATTCCGGCTGAAACATTGGAAACTAACGTAAAAGCTTCATAATGTCATGTAAGCTCTGTTGGTACTACATGTAAGATGGCTGAAGGTGCATATTCGCAATAGCAAGGGAAGTACAGTACCTCAACGCTCGTT
Source organism: Periplaneta americana (assembly GCF_040183065.1). Lineage (NCBI taxonomy): Eukaryota > Metazoa > Arthropoda > Insecta > Blattodea > Blattidae > Periplaneta > Periplaneta americana. The sequence continues at coordinate 67,919,306 of NC_091122.1, read as the reverse complement.
ATCCATAATATTTTTGCTCCATGAACGTCATATTTCAAAATGTAACACTCTTGAATGTATATTATGGCAACCGGGTTATGCTTATTTTTTCATCATTAATGTCACATTTTAAAATAATATTCTATTAATACAAACAAAACGAATCTTAGATGTTTCTCTTCTCGAGCAATAAATTTTCAACACAAGATGTAGCGTTTTCCGTGTAATGCATATAATGTAACAAGGCAAGATTCAAAGCACAATTAAATATGCCATTGTTGCTATTAAACGAATTACGAAATTCCATGAAAGCAACGACGTCACAACTATCCTCTAGCAGGTAAATTTGGAAGCTGAGTTTTGACGATTTTCCAGTTAAAGTGCTTCTCGAAACGATTCCTTCTATAGCAGTAACTGAAAACTACTCAATTTTGAGTTTGACATCCTCCTTGCAAACGAACTATATCGCTGGTCCATATCGTTCGACTCAGATTCAACTGTGCCATCCTTGTACCCAACTACTGATAATAAAGGGTTACTGTGTAAAGTTTATTGTACACGTGAGCGATCTTTTCAACCCTTTTTATATCGTCTGCTTCGCGCATTATCAACACAAAGGAATGTACTGTATATATCAGATAACATAGAATTTATTATTAACAACGAGATTCAGAAACCACGATTATCTCATTGAAACTGCCCCAATATCTTGATTTTGTTCGATTAGGTTTGGATTCAATCGGTCGTTTATGTTCCTGTTTTACGTATATATTTAAACTCAGTGCTGAGACCATTTAGCTGATTAAAACGCCCAAATACGTCTGTTGTTACCATTTAAACACTGGTCAAGCGGTCGGAATTGCAGAGAAAATAAAGAACAAATTCAGTAGTTAAACAAAGTGCCTGATCCATATAAAGCTATAAAATCGAATAGAGAAAACTCTTCCTCAAATGAGAGCTTAGTTTACAGCAATTACAACAACTATAAGGAATTAGACGTCGCTATATTTGCCATGAATGTTTCGCTATTCTCGAAAATAAAATATAGGCATTGAAGTTAAAATAAGTTGCATAACACTTACGTTGTAGGCAAGGAAAAAAAAGAAGAACGGAGACACTGTTTTACTTCACAAGGTGATGCTGTTGTATGTCTTCTACGAATGCGATACGGAAGTGATAAGGGACGACTGTCCTTGAACCCAACAGCCAAAGTGTAATTTTTGACAGACCTCTTTGGTTCTAAAAATGAAAACATTAGAAGTTAAAAACGGCCGTCATAGGTGCGCTATAGTGTAGTGACTAAATGTTTGCAGCACACACAGAATTACAATAAGGACAAGAATAGCCCATGCACGATGTTCTCTGTCCATACGTCTAGAAACTTTGACTTATTTGTTATAAGAGAATAGGTTGTCCGTCGAAATTTATCATAAATAAGGTTATAATTGTAAAAATTATTAAATTTGTGTTATTTTGTACTTATCCTACCTATAACCCTAATGTGAATGAAGTAAGCAACTAAATGCAATTTCATAACCTATGATTATTTTTTGTGCTTTGTTTAGAGACGTCATTGATGATCTTCAGCGTCTAATTATGTTATTTTGACTATCTTCTGGTTGGTTTGGAGTTAATTGCACATTTTTCCTTGATTTTTATTGCAAATAACCTCTCATTTTGTTTTCCTGAGTAGTTTGCTGACTTTAAAATGTTAAAAAAATTAATAACCGGAAGATAACCGGTTAACTGAATAATTTCAAGGAAAAATTGTTCCGGGGCCGGGTATCGATCCCGGGACCCTTCGCTTAGCGCGCGAACGCTCTACCGACTGAGCTACCCCAGGAACTATACACGACACCGTCACAATTTTTCCTTTTATATCCACACAACTCACATGAGCTGACAAGACGCCAGAACTCAACTGTGAGTGCACACAAATACTGTGTGACTTTAAATTGTGGCTTTCAGTTAACGTACCTCCAGTAACGAATGTACTATACAAATCTGACTTTCAGGTAGAGGCACAGTAATTGTGTGCACTCACAGTTGAGTTCTGGCGTCTTGTCAGCTCATGTGAGTTGTGTGGATATAAAAAGGAAAAATTTTGACGGTGTCGTGTATAGTTCCTGGGATAGCTCAGTCGGTACAGCGTTCGCGCGCTAAGCGAAGAGTCGCGGGATTGATACCCGGCCCCGGAACAATTTTTCCTTGAAATTATTCAAACCTGCTTTACAGGGAGCAACTAGCTGAAAGCCAGATTTGTATAACCGGTTAACTGTTTATTTTTGATCGGTTAACTTCCTTCAGGTTAAATATCTTTTAAAATAACCGGTTAACCGATAACTAGTAATTTTCGAATAACCTCCCATCCCTAGAATGAAGATGTGAGAAAGTGTTTTATTTGTTGAGACCGGCTAATACACATGAGATAGGTTAGAAAAAAGCTGTGTTCAATACAACAGACGATATTGCATTTTTCCTAAATCATCGAGTTTTCCTTTCTAGAACATTAAGTTTGTCTTATATATATATATATATATATATATATATATATATATATATATATATATATAGAATAACCAATTAAAAATTAAAAATATATATATAATATATATATTTTTTTATTTTTAATTGGTTATTCTACGGCGCTTTTATTAACTGCTACGTTATCTACCGTCTCAATAAGATGAAGGTAATAGTGCCAGCGAAATGAGTTCAGAGTCCAGCACCGGAAGTTACCCAGCATTTGATCTTAATGGTTTGAGGGAAAACTCCGGAAAAACCTCAATCAGCTAACTTTTCCCAGCCAGGTTGTCAACCCGAGCCCTCTCGTTCTACGATCAGGCATGCTAACCTTTACTCTACAGAGATGGACTTCTTTTATTTAACACCGAACCCCTTTCCCTAAACTACAGTATTTAACGAAGTTTAATATCCTATGGGGAACGGGAAAGGCTGGAATTTTCCCAGTAAAACGCCTTTTTTCTTTCCCCCAGTCACATTTTTCAAACAAGTCTCTGTCACAATAATTATCTGCAGGCGTGTAAGAAGTGTAACATTAATGTATGTATGTATGTATGTATGTATGTATGTATGTATGTATGTTGTATGTATGTATGTTGTATGTATGTATGTATATATATATGTATGTATGTATGTATGTATGTATGTATGTATGTATGTATGTATGTATGTATGTATTTATTAACACTACAATTGGGTATACACCCGGTGACAGTGGTATATAATATACAATAATACCATTATATAATAAATAAACTGTTAACTGCCTCCCATTGCAGGTAGCCCAGAAGGACTCAGTATACTCTCCTACATGAATTTTACAATATTAAATGTTTACATAAATTTGTTGACAGAAAATTAAAATAAACATATATGAATTATAAAGTGAAGAAAAAAAATTAAACACAGTGAATATGATGACTCAGAATTTGGCAAGAGCGTTTCAAAACTGAAGTTATGATGTCAGTAGTAAGTATTTTTGGTAGTTCAAAAGTCTTCCTGAAGCTTTCAAAGAACTTGGGAATCACACTACGAGCTCCAATAAGAAGACCGATCACCGCAATGTCTTCAAGCTGGTATTTTGCTTTGAAGTAATCAACTGTTTGCAGATAATTGTGGATCTTTTCTTTATTGACATCCTCCGGCTGGCTACTCCCCATTTCAATCCTTATGGTAGGATCAAGTATATATCCTTTCTTGGTAGTCTGGGAATACGCTATGATGTCAATACGTCTAGAGGAGCCATTAGTAGCAAGGCAAAAAACTTCCTCTTCTACTATCCAAGACTTTTTTCTTAAAGCAGTCGCAATTAAGGATCGAACATGATTGTGTCTGGCATTTCGGAGGAGTAAACCTCTGTTACACTGACCTTGGACGTGGGCAAGGGTTTCAGCAATAAAAAAAATAAAATAAATGTACATTTACTTCTAATTATAAATAAATGGATGCAATAAACCTAGGACTATAAATAAAAACTATGCTATAATAAAGTCTACAATAGCAAAAGTACACCTAGCCTATTTGACCCAACTATTAGTCTACCAATTTAAGTAATTACATATCGCCTTAATTTATTTACATATCAACTTATTTACATAACTTACTTACTTATTGGCTTTTAAGGAACCCGGAGGTTCATTGCCGCCCTCACATAAGCCCGCCATTGATCCCTATCCTGAGCAAGATTAATCCAGTCTCTACCATCATATCCCACCTCCCTCAAATTCATTTTAATATTATCTTCCCATCTACGTCTCGGCCTCCCCAAAGGTCTTTTTCCCGCCGGACTCCCAACTAACACTCTATATGCATTTCTGGATTCGCCCATACGTACTACATGCCCTCCCCATCTCAAGCGTATGGATTTAATGTTCCTAATTATGTCAGGTGAAGAATACAATGCGTGCAGCTCTGCGTTGTGTAACTTTCTCCATTCTCCTGTAACTTCATCCCTCTTAGCCCCAAATATTTTCCTAAGAACCTTATTCTCAAACACCCTTAATCTCTGTTCCTCTCTCAAAGTGAGAGTCCAAGCTTCACAACCATATAGAACAACCGGTAATATAACTGTTTCATAAATTCTAACTTTCGGTTTACTTAATTACATATCATCTTAATTAATTACATATCATCTTAATTAATTACATGACACAACTTAGTTAATTACACTGCATCTACAAATTACATTGTCAATCTAATCTTTTCAACCTTTCCTTAAATGTACCGTCGAACCGGGCTACTTGGACTCTTAAGGTGTTACTTGAACCCAGAAGAAAAAAATGCTTACTTACCATTGGAGTAACTTAGGTGAAAATATTTGTACAGATGAAAGTTTACAGAGAAGAAAACAACTTTCGACACCAAACTGTTATTTTACATCGACGAAAACATTTTTTTATTCTGGGTTCAAGTAACACCTTAAGGGTCCAAGTAGCCCGTTTTGACGGTATTGATTTTGAGAGGACCACCCTGAAAGATTGCCGCAGTTAAGCTGTTCCAGTCTACTATTGTGCGGTTAACAAAGGAAAACTTTGCCACGTCCGTTCTTTGTTTTCTAGATTTAAACTTCCTAATATGATCAGTCCTGCCTGAGTATGAAGGTGTTACTAATCTAGCATTGATGTCGGTCCATGCTTTGTGTCCCATTTGTGCCTTAAACAATGCGGTGAATCTGGTTTTTCGTCGCCTTGATTTGAGAAGTTCCCACCCTAAATCTTTTACTATCTCCTCACCATGTCCCTTCCCCATTTTGACATATTTTGCTGCCTTGCATTGGACCTTTTCTATTGAATCGATTTGGTTTTGTCTGTACGGATCACACCCTACTACTCCTTTTTCCATAATTGGGCGAACAAGGGTTTTGTACGTTAATTCTTTTGATCTTCGGTTAGATTTCTTCAGAATACGCATAGAGAAATGTAGTGCTTTTCAGGCTTTCCTTGTGGAATTAGTGACTTGTTCCTCCCAACCCAGTTTGTTACTTAAATATAATAATATAATAAATGTTCACAAGTTTAAAGAAGACGAAAAATAGTAAATCACCTGGAGAAGATAACCTAAATTCAGAATTGTATAAATATGCAGGAGATCTATTTCAAGAAAGATTACTAAGATTTCTAAACAGAATATATCTGACTGCCACTCTACCGGAAGAATGGAAAAATAGTGTAATTATTCCCATATATAAAACAGGAGATAAACAGAATGTTGAAAACTATAGAGGGATTAGTATCCTCAACACATGTTATAAGATATTTAGTAGGATTTTAAATGAAAAATTAAAAAAAAACATGCTGAAACTTTCCTTCTGGAGTGTCAAAATGGCTTTAGAAAAGGAAGATCATGTGTAGATCCATTATTTAGTATGAAACTATTGTTAGAAAAAAGAAGAGAATTTAATTTAGAAACCCATATAGCTTTTATTGATTTTGTGAAAGCTTTTGATAAAGTCAGAAGAGACCTTTTATTCGACATATTACAAGAAAAATATATTCCAAATTTGCTATTGCAAAATATAATAGAAATCTACACAGACAGCAAAATAAGTGTCAAAATAAATAACTGTATATCCGAAAGAAAATTAGTTAATAATGGAGTTCGACAAGGTTGTCCACTATCACCAACTTTATTTAATATTTATATAAATAAAATTATTTTAAAATGGAATCAAATCTACACATCAGGAATCAAAATAACCAGTGCTCTAACATTAAATACCTTACTCTATGCCGATGATCAAGTCATAATTTCCAATTCAGAGGATAATTTACAAAGAGGATTGTATACATTAAATAAAATATTAAAAGATTTTGGGATGGAAATTTCAGCACAAAAATCAAAAGTAATGGCATTTTTAGGACAAGACCCAGTCAGAAGTAAGATAATACACAATAACCAATGCCTCGAACAAGTGCAAAATTTCAATTATCTGGGTTGTGAAATATCTTATCAAAATGAAAAAGATGTGAACAAGAAAATTACCAAATTTACACAAATTCTAGGTATAATAAACAATGCATTAAAAGCTAAATTAGTACAAAAATCTACAAGAATAAAAATATATAATACACTAGCATTACCAACCCTTTTATACGGAAGCGAGATTTGGTCATTAAAGAAAAAAGACATGAACAGAATCAAAGCAACGGAAATGAAATTTTTGAGGAGGACAGCAGGATATACTCTTTTAGACCGAAAAAGGAATGAAGAAATTTTAGAACAATTAGAAGTAGAGTCAGTAGAAGAAAAAATCAGCAGATACAAATTCAATTGGCTAGATCATGTAAGAAGAAGGGAAAATTCAAGAATCCCAAAAATTATGATGCAATATAAACCTAGAGGACATCGTCGACCAGGAAGACCTTTAAGAAGACTGCTAGATGGGGCCGAAACAGGTCTACAGAGGCCTAATTCGTGAAGGGTGATGATGATGATGATGATGATGTTCACAAGTCGTGTATAAGGTAATTAAGCTACATAAAATACAGATTGAACTTAGCACTCTGTTGCTCACATTGTTTGTTCTCAATGTTCTCCCGAGGATTTCCCTCTAACTGTTCACCTTGTTCATTATTCACAGAATTCTACCAGGGATTTCATTCGTTTTTTGCAATTGGTTACGTGGTAACGGTCACACGGTTGCTCGCACAGTTCGCACACACAGTTGTTCCCGGGTTCGTGGAAGCACTTGGTCTTGCATATTTTGTGGTGGTATCCATGCACCGCTATTGAGTGCACTAGGTGTCGGAGATCTTGATTTGCGTCGGTCCAGGATCTGTTTGTCATGGCTTCTGTTGTATATAAATCCAACCATATGTCCCTTCTCTTTTTCTCCCTTTCGTGTAGAAGTTTCTTTGAGCTGTCGGTAGATGGGAGCCTTCTATGAAGAAGAAAGGTTCCCTGGCGAGTTCGTATGCTAGCCTCGACTTTGTGTATTTGGATATATCCAAGGTGGCTTTCAGAAATCGTGACTTCACTGCTTCCTGAGTCATTGGGTCTTTTAGGCTCAGCTTTTCCCAGATGAAGTCTATTCCATAGGTTGCGATGGGAACTATTTTTGCGTTGAACAAGGCCATGGCGGTTTTGAGTGATATTCTGGATATTGCCTGGATGTCATGCATGGCTTTTGTGGCTGCTGCTGCTGGGGATTTTATGTGAATTCTAAATGACCTGGCGGTGGTTTGCAGATTTAGACCCAGGTGTTTGAAGCTGTTAACTGCCCTGAGAGGTTCTGATCCTATATATATTCTGTCCTCCTTACTTAAATATATGCCTAGATATTTACAAGTGTTCACTTGTGGCACCGATGTACCATTCAGCTGATATCTGAGACAAATTTCTTTATGCGTTCTACAGAAGGATATTGACTTACTTTTACTGACATTGATTTTCATTTTATTTTCTGTCGTCCAGGTTTCAATAACGTTAAGATAGTTTTGTGTACCGCGCCGTGGCGTCGTGGTCTAAGGCATCCTGCCTAGAACTCGTGTTACGGAATGCGCGCTGGTTCGAGTCCTCGTGGGGGATGAAATTTTCTCATGAAATTTCGGTCAGTGTTTGGGACCGGTGCCCAACCCAGCATCGTGATGCACTAGGGGAGCTACGATAGGTAGCGACGTCCGGTTGCGAATGCCACCTATAACGGCTGGGGGGGATTATCGTGCTAACCACACGATACCTCCATTCTGGTTGGATGATCGTCCACCTCTGCTTCGGCATGTGGGCGTGAGGCCAGTAGCCGGCTGGTCGGTCTAGGCCCTTCATGGGCTGTAGCGCCACGGATTATTGTTATTATTAAGATCGTTTTGTAAGGCATCACACTCTATTCCACAACTGCACTCCTAAAATGTGTAACAGGTAACTGCGCAATGAGCCATTGCAGTCTGGTCTGGAATAAGTTTTTACCTCACACAGCTGACACATGGTGACATCAAGGCCAATGTATTATGCACAGAGAGACACAGCTAAAAACGATTGATTTTTTTCTCCCATTCAGCGGGTTCCAATTTAACGATATGCTGCGTCAAAAGGCCGCACTTACTGCCACTCTAACTCGTAATGAATCATCATCAACGTGCTGTATTAGGTTCATTTAACTTACACTCATGAAATTACGCTTTCATTCAAGAGCTGGACACAATACGAGTATCATAGCTATAATTTTTACTTTCAAATTTTTGGTCTTATAATCCTCTGTCTTTTTTCCTAGAAGAACATACGAGCACTATGCATAGAATTGAAGCAGTGAGATCAATAACCATTCAAGTCCATTTCTGGTTATGCATATTTTGCAAATTTGAAATTAAATTTTGGATATTTCCACGAGTATTACGACTTTAAAAGTTGGTTTACTACTTTGTCTTGATCTCTAAAACAACCAGAAATATTACATGCAAAAAATGATAATTAGGTAAGAAATAAAAAAAGTTTTTTTGCATTTTTTTTCGAAACTTGTGTAAATGGACTTGAATGGTTATTGATCTCACAGCTTCAATTATCTTGGTCATATGGCAATAGTGGCACAATATCACCTATTATCTGTGCATTTCGAACTGGCGGCTCAAGGTCACGTACAAACGTATAAAAGTACAAACCACGTACGAGTCACTGTGAACTGAAGCTCGGAGAAAAACAAGGGGAAGGGATGCAATAAATGAATAAATTACCGAAGCAGTTCGTTGTTTATACAAAACTTGGCATGCGACTAAAGAAGCAGCGTTGCAATATCTACCAGAGTACGTTACTTAAACGTCCGACTTAAGATCTATGTTTATTTTTACTAATAACATTTATCATTTTTGTTAGCCTATTATTATTATTATTATTATTATTATTATTATTATTTATTATTATTATTATTATTATTATTATTATTATTATTATACTATTTCATATGATTCCATTCTTCATTTATGATTCCATTATTTCATTTGTAATTATCATTTTAATTAATTGCCATTAATTTATTTATTTCTTTGTACTTTCATTGTAAATTATTGCTAATGTTTTTCTTATATTGTTTGTGCTGAACTGTAATTGGCCTCTGGCTGTTGTACAGCACATTAAATATAAGTAAATAAATAAATAAAGTAAATAAATAAATAAAATAAATTATTTTTGGAGAATAGGTTCGTAGGAAAATATATGGGGCTAAGAGGAATGAAGTTACAGGAGAATGGAGAAAGTTACACAACGCAGAACTGCACGCATTGTATTCTTCATCTGGCATAATTAGGAACATTAAATCCAGACGTTTGAGATGGGCAGGGCATGTAGCACGTATGAGCGACTCCAGAAATGCATATAGAGTGTTAATCGAGAGGCCGCCCAGAGGGAAAAGACGTATGGGGAGGCCGAGACGTAGATGAGAGGATAATATTAAAATGGATTTTAGGGAGGTGGGATATGATGATGGAAACTGGATTAATCTTGCACACGATAGGGACCGATGGCGGGCTTATGTGAGGGCAGCAATGAACCTGCGGGTTCCTTAAAAGCCATTTGTAAGTATTATTATTATTATTATTATTATTATTATTATTATTATTATTATTATTATTATTATACTATTTCATATGATTCCATTCTTCATTTATGATTCCATTATTTCATTTGTAATTATCATTTTAATTAATTGCCATTAATTCATTTATTTCTTTGTACTTTCATTGTAAATTATTGCTAATGTTTTTCTTATATTGTTTGTGCTGAACTGTAATTGGCCTCTGGCTGTTGTACAGCACATTAAATATAAGTAAATAAATAAATAAAGTAAATAAATAAATAAAATAAATTATTTTTGGAGAATAGTTTCGTAGGAAAATATATGGGGCTAAGAGGAATGAAGTTACAGGAGAATGGAGAAAGTTACACAACGCAGAACTGCACGCATTGTATTCTTCATCTGGCATAATTAGGAACATTAAATCCAGACGTTTGAGATGGGCAGGGCATGTAGCACGTATGAGCGACTCCAGAAATGCATATAGAGTGTTAATCGAGAGGCCGCCCAGAGGGAAAAGACGTATGGGGAGGCCGAGACGTAGATGAGAGGATAATATTAAAATGGATTTTAGGGAGGTGGGATATGATGATGGAAACTGGATTAATCTTGCACACGATAGGGACCGATGGCGGGCTTATGTGAGGGCGGCAATGAACCTGCGGGTTCCTTAAAAGCCATTTGTAAGTATTATTATTATTATTATTATTATTATTATTATTATTATTAACCCTCTAGTGAACGGATCGTGAAAGTTACGCAACTGCATGGGTTAGGTCTTTCAGACCCATTTTCTAAAAATGAAAAATGTATATTTATTTGAATCATATAATAATAGTTCTGTTCTTTTATACAGTTAACATAATAAATTTATGAATTTCACAAATTTCAGAATAGTATAACCTATAACAATTGAGTCATAATACCTATATATATTTTTTTACCAATACAGCAATTCGCAATCTGTACTTAGTGGCTTTTCTTGACAAGCGAATGCACGAGGTTAGACACTGCCCTACATATAGACAAAGAATGTACTGATTCAGCTATTCAGTTTTTTCACATATTGTCGGCATCTGCTAACCTCAATGCGATATTTATTACATGAAATAGTTAAGTGTTATGTAAACGAGGAAATGAAATTTAAATATAAATATGACTGTTGTAAAAGATAATTAGATGATTATAGCAGCAGGGATGATTTATATATACTTACTTATTATACAGTTAAAAAAAAGAGAATTTCAAACTTAGCAAGTAAAAGTTTGAATGTTTAAAATAAATGCGATAGGGTGAAAACTTGCACTAAAACCAGAAGTAAGTGTAAGTTAAACCAACATAAGTTGAATAGTTATATGATAGAAAATTTGTTATTAAATTGTGTAAATATTGTGTATAATCACTATTTGTGAATGTATCAGTTTTAAGATTAAGTTTATGTACTTTTGAACTATTAATAAATAATACTAATACTAATACTTAGTGGCTTTTCTTGCACAGCACTTAAAATGATGTCCAGTGTCGGGGATATATGGTTGTTGTAACATTCATAAATGGCGCGTCGTATTGTATCACGTCCGAAATCATCAAATTTCTTGAATTTCGTAACTGTTTGTAATGCAATCTGAGTTTTCTTTTTAGAAGTGTTATAATCTGTTATATTGATAGAAATTATTTTCTTCACTAATGATCTTGAAACAGTTTTAGCATTTGGTGAATCCCATTTGTCTTCTTCTTCAATGAAAAAGAGTGAAACATTTTTTTTATAATATGTGCAGCTTGTCTCTCTAATGAATGACCTCTTCAAATAGAAGTACGAAGAGTACAATTATTGTTTTCATCACTATGTTGTGCACTCTCTTCAACAGACTCCCATGATCGCCACATATTTCATTAATTTTAATGTACTGTAAACTGAAAAGATAATGCAAGCTATATGCACTCAAAGTCGTTACAGAACTGGCAACTATGTGGTGTTTACCTCTGCGCGGAACGAATAAACAGCAGTATTATCGCCGCGCTCTCATGGTTAACATTCGGCAGGTCTTCGAGCGGCCTCGTGCATAACATTCGGCAGGTCTTTGAAATTTAATTGCATTATTGTTTTCAATTTCTTATGTCACCGCTTCAATCACTCGCCACAATTTCAATATTGCAACCAATAGGCTGCTTCCATTATTAAATGACACCTACTTGTCTAATCCACGTGGACTAAAACCGAGGTTGCAATGTCTTGTGCTGAGGACGAACATTAAGGTATGTGATTAAAAATTATTATTAAAGAGTTATTATTAAGAGTTAAAAATGTCAACGTACTCGTATATGAATTAATAATAATAATAATAATAATAATAATAATAATAATAATAATAATAATAATCATTTAACAATATAACAAACTAGTCCTTATTCTTATCGAGGAAGTAGACGCTTAGAGTGAAGCCTAGAGAGCAACAATCGATCGGCAAAATTATGTTTTAAAAGCACACCGCACGTTATTGTATGATGCCGACATGTTAACCATGAGAGCGCGGCGATAACTCGTGTGGCCTTTAGTGTTGCCAAGTCAGCGGCTTTGTAGCTAAATCTGGTGCTTTTAGGACTATTATGGTCAGCTACAGAATTTTACCGTCAGCGGCTAGCTATTTATTTGGCGTTTTTTATGATTCCAGGCAGAGAGAGAGAGAGATGATATTTTTAAGTTTTTTTTTCTGTAAAGATGTTATAATTTTTTATATGTACTTGTGGACAATATTAGTTAATCATAAACCAGAGTTTAGTATGGTATTATCACACTTTTTCATTGTGCGAGTATACAATATCAACTTTTTATGTGAACTCGATTTGGTGCAACCACGTCCATTTCCTGCCACATCCATTGTTGTTGTACAGATAAGGTATTCCGTATTTGTTAACCTCTTAATCTAATGTATGCATTGTTTTTGTAAATCAATTGATGTATTTAATCACAAAGAATAGATAATGAACTGAATTATTATTTTCATTTATGACATAATATGATATATTATTTAATTTATCATTTCGCATTATAGTTTATGTACCGGTAACAAAGATATACTTAAAACCAGACTCATTATTGGCAGGCATGTCTCCAGCTCAGTGCGAAATCAGATTTCGAACCGACTGGTGTGATTGTGAATGTGATTATTTCCGAAGTGTCCAGTATATTCTTGATCTACTTCATTCAATTTTGTAGCAATATGCCGCATAAGACTATATATGTACGTACAAATGTTTAGAGATGTGTGAAAAAAAATGTGTTGAAAGATTGAGTGGAGGAAGTTACCGGTGATAGTTTGAAAGCTCGGTATAAATGATGTAAGGTGATATTAAATGCAAAATATTCAGATTTAATTACCCATGCTGATAATTATACACACAGAAAAACAGTAGCGAGTGTTTTTCTGTTGTTCGACAACATAATATTGCCATTCACAACAAGCTTCTGGGCAGAGGTGAGTGTTATTTCAATTTCCAGAGCATTATAAATATTAGAATTTTTTTTTAAATTTCAAACCTAAAATTCTCCACTTCCTAAAACTATACAGTTTCTATTTCAAATTTGGAAATGGTGTGTTAAGAAAAATCTGGGGTTTTTTAACTACAGTTTAGCAGTTTTTTTTAGCTTGTGCAGCGGTAAATGGAATTCTGAGTTGGCAACACTGGTGGCCTTCTGCATTCATCCTTCACTCTCTCGTTTTTCTCCTCGCGAACGTACAATAATTGCGGCTGTCCCATCTGACTTTAGTTGAGAAGAATAGTCCAGGATTGGGGTAAACACACGTGGCAATTGCAGTCCATTGCTTGTCTTTTCCCTCTCCTTAATGATAAGTACAATTATGGATTTCTTCCATTGTTCTGGTACAATCTATTGTTCCCAAATAGCAAGTACAAGCTTATAAATTTCGCTAGATAATGTTTCACCGCCCTCATCTATTAATTCTGTTGCAATTTCATTAATATCTGGAGACTTGTACTTTTTCAGTATTTCCATCGATATTTCGACTTCAGGAAGTATAGGTTCGGATATAAATAGCTCAGCAGTTTGTACTTGGATAACGTCCCGATCATTTCTGTTTGACCTATGTACATTTAGTAGTTGCCCAAAATAGTTTTTTCGTGAGTTCAGGATGAAATGAGAGTCTGAAACCAAGTCGCCATTCTCATCCTTGATTGTGTTTACCTTTGCCTGATACCCGTTCTTAAATTCCTTTATGCCCTTATATAAATCCCTTATGTTTTTGTTCTTAATATTATTTTCTACCTCATTCAGTTTTAACTTCAAGTAATTTCTCTTTTTGTTCCTAAGTGTATGACTTGTTTCCCGTCTTTCATTGAAGTAATTACCTCTATTCGCCTGAACTGGATCATGTAAAAATGTCAATTTTGCCTGTTTCCTTCTTTCTACTACCAAGAAGAAATCTTCAACAAACCACCTAGCCTATGCCATGCTGATCTTAAATTATGGTAATATCTCTGATATTTTTCCACACGCTCTTAATATCCAAGTCCTCCTCAGCTTCGTCGGAACTTCAAGTGGCAAACCTATTTGAAATTTCGACCTGATAATGTTGCTTAGTTTCCTAGTCTTCTATTTCGAAGTACTGAATTTCCTAACATTAACTTGTTGCTCTACTCGTTTGGCTACTCATAATCTTTCTCTTGATTTTCCAATTACCAAATAATGTTAAAAATGACAGTCTGCTCCTCTGAAAGATCGACTGTCTACTACACTGGTATGGCATGTCTTGGTTTATCCATTAAGATGTAATCTATTTGGTTGCGTGTCAATACATCTGGAGAAGTACAAGTATATTGATGTATATTCTTATGGAGAAGTGTTGCACTTTTCACAATTAAAATTTTAATGTGGCAAAGTTGACTAGGCTAACTTATTATCATTACTAGTAACGTAGTACCTATACTTCCAATAGTCGGTTTAAAGCAGGCCTGCACAAACAGCCTCGACGAGCGCGCGCGCTCCTTGCTATAGGTAGAGGAGAGGGAAACGATTACTCAGTTATCTAGAGGGGTGCATTGTGTAGGCTTATTCTCAGTAACTGTTTCACGTTGCTTACCTACTGCTACAGTACAGTATGAAGGAATCTAAAAGACGGAACATAACATTTAACATTTAACGATTTACAGCTCGAACTTATTGATCTTCAATGTGACCTAAGGGCTAAAGATCGTTTGAATAATACTACTAGCCTGGTTGAGTTTTACAAGACTGAACATTAGCAATAATAAACAGGCTGGCTGTGAAAATGATTGCTATGTTTAGCTCAATATTTATATTTGTGAGCAACTGTTTTCTACAATCAACTTTAATAAAGACAGACATCGAACATTTGTAACTGATGTTTCATTACGATCAGTAGGCTACTGTTACTTTCAGCTGCCAACAGCATAAAACCTCATTTTGATGTACTGATAAATAAAAATATAACAAAATGATATTGTACATTTAAGTAGCTATAGAATTTCTATTACTCCTTTAAAATAAATATTTCTTTATTAATTAATAATAGTCCAAGATAGTTCTGCAAACACTGAACGGGAATTCATTTCATAAGCACTCGTAATAGTACTTCCTTTTGTGTATATTTTGTACGAGATCCACCCCTTCTTCCAGTGCACCCTTATACAGAGCGCAGCAAATATTTGCATTCCGCTCATGAGCTGTGAGCCGTCTCGGAGAGCGCAAATCTTGTGCAAGCCTGGTTTAAAGTATCCTCCCGTCCTACTTTAGCATTGAAATCCCCCAAAATAAAATTTTCATTTGATATCTAGACAACTGATCTAATGCGTGTTCCAATTCCCCATATAGTGTCTTCATTTTCTGTAGGGGCATGAGCATTTATAATTAACTATGATATCGCACCATCTACCCTTAATTAGTAGCCTAAATATGATAACCTGTCACTGATAAATTCAACCCTTTTTACTGCTGAATTTATTCTTTTATGACTAGAGAATCCTGTTCCTAATTGGTGATTATTACTTTCTTCTCCATAGTATAACAAGTAATCTCATATTGATAAGGTGCCATTCCAATCTAACCTTACCTGCTGTACTTCTACAAACTTTTAGGCCAACATAAATTAAATGAAAATTGAAGTGATGCAAATGTTTGCTGTTGATGGTACTCGTACTTCCAGTGCCAGGTAGTGATATTTATCACACCTTAGCGTATGTGTTTCGAATTTTGTAAAACTTCATGGACGATGTGATTTAAAAAGGAATCTACACGAGGAATACAATACTGTACTGGTTTAAAATATTGAACATGTGGCGATAAGAAAGCTGTGTCAAACTTCTTCCAAATGCTCTCAGATAGGAATGTTACATTGCCTAACATTAATAACAACTGCTCCTCCGTAAAAGCTTGTGATCATCTGGTTAGTTTTACGACTAACTTATTTCGTTGGTGCAGGAAATAAAGCCAGCATGCTTACCACAAAAAAGGGAAGGTTTAAAGACTCGTATTTAAGCTCTTCAATTGAATTGAATTCCATGGAATGTATCTCCAAGGCAGGAACAAACATCTTCGAATTTAGAAATATTAATATGTTATAATAAAATGCGAGTCGTATCGAAAATTTATATTAAAAGAAGCTATTATTTCTTATAATGATCAAACTTTTGTTAAATTAATCATTAATAATTGGCGCTGAGGAGCTGGAGTTCCGTTCACATTTTAAAGAGATGAATTCTGAAGTATCCTAAGTCCTTTCTTTAAGATTTTAACTTGCTTCATTAACGTTTTGATTTATCCTTTTCAAGCCTGTATATAACTGTGTAAGTTTATTTAACAGACTCTTCTAAGTCTTGACTTATAAGGAGAGGACACGCTATGTATATCACCGAATGGAATAAGATTGTGTGAGATGAAAGTACAAGACGTACTGTTTAAAGTCATATTGATATGGGTGGCCAATGACCCCTCGTTTTGGAAATATTGGCTATTGTTTCTGACTTCCGTTAGGTGCCTAATAGGGAAGCATTAGACTGTGTAAAAGCGTAGCTCATATAGTTGGGTGCTGAGTTGTTATGCAGGCAAACTGAGTTCGAATCTTAACTGGTCCTATATATTTTTTTAACAATGATTAATTATGTGATCACAGTAATCTATTTACATATATCATATTTCTCAATGTATTGAACGCTTCATCATGTATTAAACAAATTACTAATTAACTAACATTGTATTGTATAGGATAAACAAGGAAATATTGCTCACGTAGGCAGGTCACTGATGTCTGTTCCGTTTCTATTCCACTTCATTTTGTACATGATTCATTATGATACATGTTATAAAAACACACAAAACATACAAATTTCCTGCACCATGCACAGCAAATGAAAGAAGGTTGTCCACAGTCACACACATTTTTTCGCACTTCTGCTGCGAAACTGACATCCTTCACGTTCACAAACACTTCTCGTTCGTTTATTAATTCTGATGCATACCACGCATATTTCAACATGGCTTTGAATATAGGAGCTGACAACTGAAAGTGAATTAAGGAGTTAATTTTGAGGGCATCATCCCTTGAAGCGATTTGTCGTCCAGTTTGTAAAAGGAAAGAGCTATTTTGCAAATATTTGTTAAAAAAATCTTCACCTGTCTAAACAAATGAACATCATAGGACTGCCATAATCCAGTACATTTGGGTGAAATCACTTTGAGGTTGCACGTTACTTCATTTTTTTCATTTGTAAATATTTCATCATACAAAGAAGGATTTACCTGCCCTTCCCACGAGTCCAGAATTAGAAGAAATGGCTGCTCTTTCACATATGTCTTTATTACTTTCTCCAGATATTGCTTATGGAGTTGAGATGTGAGCTTTCCTAATGAAAAACGTGTTACACATATATTTCCGAATTTAGAAGTGAGTTCATCTACTTGACGTTGCACTCTTGGGCCAAATTGTCCTTTTGGTTATAGTAACAATAATAATAATAATAATAATAATAATAATAATAATAATAATAATAATAATAATAATATCGAGTTTTAAAAAATGAGAAGGCATTAGAATTCGAACTGGGGTTGCCTGCATGACCACTCAGCATCCAGCCATATGAGCTACGCTGTTACATAATCTAATGCTTCCATATTAGGCACCTAACGGAAGTATGTAACAAATAATAGCCAATATTTCCAAAACGAGGGGTCATTGGCCACCCATACCAGGTATGACTTTAAACAGTACGTCTTGTACTTTCATCTCACACAATCTTATTTAATTCGGTGGTATACAGAGCGTGTCCTCTCCTTGTTAGTGTCTGCATGTTTTTTTTTTTCAAATGGATCTAAAGGCGTCAGTTTTATTTTACGAGTTTTTGTCAGCTTTCTCATAAGTTGTCATTTGAACGTAGGCTAGTTTGGCATCCAGTCTTCAATGTCAGATTAACCGGTTTTGATTTTCAGTAGGAAATTGGAGCTGTGCGTTTCTCCCATAAACTCTAAATGTACTGTATGTCCCTTATATCAGGCTTTTCACATTAACAGAGGACATCGCTACTTGTCCATACTTTTTAAATTTATTAAAAGTCATTACAAGAATAACAGTACAATAGGCGAAACATTCTATATTTCAAGAAAATGATAGTAATGGTAATTACGGCATAAGGTCCCGTTATGGATTAGGCGGTATCTATGTAAGGTACAAATTCAGTCCATCTCGGTTCGATTTACAGCGGTATGTGAAAATTAGTATTCTTTCCATTACAACTAGACATGTGTCCCCTACTCTATAACAGCCCTACTATTATCGGAACAGTAGTGGCAAAAAAACCTGGCCGACCCTTGTAGCTGATTTCAGAGCCTTGTTCACTCCAGAGCACAATAGACTGGTAACTAAGACTTTCGTGGTTCGAATCCTACCTGGGAAGGAAACTTCGTTTTGTTCCTTATTCAAATTTATTCCCAATACTTTTCGATTGCTAGTAAAATTCATGTTCTGGGAATAATAAGTTAATTAATTAGTAAAATATCGCTGCAATAGAAAAGTATTGGGAATAAATTTGAATAAGAAACAAAAAAAAAGTATCCTTCCCAGGCAGGATTCGAAGCACGAAAGTTTTAGTTACCAGTCTATCGTGCTCTGCAGTGAACAAGGTTCTGAAATCAGCTGCAAGGGTCGGTCCGGGTTTTTTTTTTTTTTTTTTTTGCCACTATTGTACATTTCTAACTAGTACGTTTCGAGGAATATAGAGGCGTGTCCTTACTGTCTACAGTGGGCAAAATCTATTGCAAAATTGTGTATGAAAGAATTAAGAGGTGGGTATCACGGAATGATAAAATTTCAGAATTTGAGATGAGTTTTATGGAAGGTCGCAGCACAGAAGACAACGTATTTATTTTGAATTCACTGAAACAGAAACAAATATCTAAAAGGGAGCCTTCGACACTGTGGAGAGAGAAGCGCTTTGGTATAAATTATGGATGTGAGAGATGTCGGGTAAGATGATTAGAGCGCTTCAGGGAATATATGACCAAGTAGAATTTTGTGTTAAGTACGACATGCACAGAGTATCTGAAAGCTTTTCCAGTCTCAGAGGTGTGAAACAAGGTTGCATACTGTCTTCCTTGCTTTTAACCTGTTTATTGACGATATAACGGAGATTTTTACGAGAGGATATTGACGCCCCTGTCATAGGGGACGTGAATATTCCAGTAGTATTATACGCTGACGATTTGACTATGTGTTCTAGAAGCGTTAAGGGACTGCAGAAAGGACTTGACAAGCTTCAAATATACTCTAGGGACTGGGGATTGAAGGTAAATACTGAAAAGACGAAAACTATGTATGACCTATAATAACGGATGTGTTTACAGTAAAACGGAGACCTGGACATACGAAGGCCGAGAACTGAACAACGTGAAAAGTTTTGTTTATTTAGAGGTAACAATGTTAGTTGGAAGGCCGGAGGGAAAAAGACCTTTAGGGAGGCCGAGACGTAGATGGGAAGATAATATTAAAATGGATTTGAGGGAGGTGAGATATGATGATAGAGAATGGATTAATCTTGCTCAGGATAGGGACCAATGGCGGGCTTATGTGAGGACGGCAATGAACCTTCGGGTTCCTTAAAAGCCAGTAAGTAATATAAAATATGTAATTTTACTGGAAGCAAGTAAAGAGATAGGTTCGGAAGTAAATCCCGAAAAGACAAAGTATATGGTTATGTCTCGTGACGAGAATACTGTACGAAATGGAAATATAAAAATTGGAAATTTATCTTTTGAAGAGGTGGAGAAGTTCAAATATCTGGGAGCAACAGCAACAAATATAAATGATACTCGGAAGGAAATTAAACACAGAATAAATATGGGAAATGCCTGATATTATTCGGTTGAGAAACTTTTATCATCCATATTATTATTATAATGTACCGAAGTACATATGATATTTCCATGCAGATATTCTGCGTCATCATACGATGAAAGAGTAATGGAACGGAGAAAAATTCTCTCCGGCGCCGGGATTTGAACCCGGGTTTTCAGCTCTACGTGCTGACGCTTTATCCACTAAGGAAAGAATTTTTCTCCGTTCCATTACTCTTTCATCGTATGATGACGCAGAATATCTGCATGGAAATATCATATGTACTTCGGTACATTATAATAATATATATGATATGCGTAAATCACTTCGTGATTTAAGACGGCGCTTATTCCGTCGGATCCCGGCCAAATAGTCACTCATTACGAGTGCACCTCAGCACATGTGTGGACTTCGGTCCTAGGTTCATAGATATCTATGACGTAATGCAGAGGGCGGCCACTAGAGGGAACCCAAGAGTTGGAACTTAAAACTGAGACGATTCTTCCGACGCCGGGGTGGAATCCGGTGTGGCTTAGTGGATAAAGCGTCAGCACGTAGAGCTGAAAACTCGGGTTCAAATCCCGGCGCCGGAGAGAATTTTTCTCCGTTCCATTACTCTTTCATCGTTTTATCATCCAGTCTGCTGTCGAAATATCTGAAAGTTATAATTTATAAAACAGTTATATTATCGGTTGTTCTTTATGGTTGTGAAACTTGGACTCTCACCTTGAGAGATGAACAGAGATTAAGGGTGTTTGAGAATAAGGTACTTAGGAAAATATTTGGGGCTAAGAGGGATGACGTTACAGGAAAATGGAGAAAGTTACACAACACAGAACTGCACGCATTGTATTCTTCACCTGACATAATTAGGAACATTAAATCCATACGTTTGAGATGGGCAGGGCATGTAGCACGTATGGGCGAATCCAGAAATGCATATAGAGTGTTAGTTGGGAGGTGGGAGGGAAAAAGACTTTTAGGGAGACCGAGATGTAGATGGGAAGATAATATTAAAATGGATTTGAGGGAGATGGGATATGATAATAAAGAATGGATTAATCTTGCTCAGGATAGGGACCAATGGCGGGCTTATGTGAGGGCGGCAATTAACCTCCGGGTTCCTTAAAAGCCAGTAAGTAAGTAACAATTACTATGAACGGAAAATGGAATAAACATATAAACACTACATAATACAGGGCACTGATAAAAGCGATGGAACACTGAAGATACGTAACAAAATCCTGGAAGTCTCTCTAAATTTATTACATAAATTATATAACGCGGTAGTTAGATCTACAATTACGTATGGGGCAGAAATTTGGGGTTGGGGACGTACGGAAAAACTTAACCCGGTAAAAAGCGTCTTTTTAAAACGGATAGCGGGGGTGAGGAGGGGAACGGCTAACAGCGGAATCCTAAGATAATTCAGGAGCCATAGGACTCAATAGAATGCAAGGTAAAAGTTTTAAAGTACTACCTGAGAATTGTGCATGGAGATCAGTCTCTTATTAGAGCGGTCTGTTATAGAGAGCAACTCGAGAAGAGAGACCAAGTAACCTGGGCAAGTAGAGTACGCAGAGTGTTGGAGGAATTAGGCATGGGATTTATAATCGGGGAAGATTGCAGGAACAAGCGAAATGTCTGGCGGAAAGTCAAGAAACGCCTGAAGTATATAGACAAGCAAATAACAGAAGGGGAATGTAGAGATAAGATTGCTCTGTAGATCAAATCGATGATCAAAACAAATTTGGGAACCTAGTTATACCTCTATGGAGGAAGCACAGAAGGCAGGCTGGGCTTAACCTGGTTTCGTTTAGGAGCTTGAAAGGCACTTAAAATCGTCAAAGAAGAGGGGACGAGAATATGTCCTCTATGCGGTATAGGCGAGCATCACATCACATTTTATCGGAGTGTTGAGCCACAGAAGCTCTGAGGAACTGATTCTTGCCAGAGTCTTTCCTTACATCTAGCAGGGGGCACTTGGCACCATATGATGTATTAAATAACGCGAGAGTGTGGGAAAATTTATGGCAAAAGTTCGACAGCTGAGGGTTGAACTGGCCGAGGAGGAGGGGGCTGAGGAAATAAGGGGAAGAGTTATTTATTAGTGTTGCAATGAAGTGTAACATTAACACTGAGCGAATAACCTAATTAGGGGATAATGTTCTTTTTGTATTTGTGTGCTTTTTTTCTATTTGTTATTATTGCAAGTGTAGGCCTATATGTTTTTAATATCTTACATTTATATTTATTATTTGGATTATTTACTGCAATTTTAATAAGAGACTGAATTGTTTATATGTTTATGTGTATGTGTTTTTTTCACTGTGTTTCTTTTTCTTTCATACCTTACGTTTATTTTATTGGTATTATTTTTGTGAAATTTTGTATGAAATTAGATTAGTTGTAATTGTGACAATTAATAGTAACAGTAGTAATAATAACAATTATTATTGTTTTACTATTTCATTATTAGTGGTATTCTTTTGTTTTCTTTGAAAATGCAAACTGTGCGTAGTTATAGCACAGTCTAGTATATACAGTGACCAAGCTTTAGTTGTTGAAGGTATGGGAACAATAAACTGTGCCGGTACTATTTCGCATTGTCTGTGACGAGGCGATAGTAGCGACCCTAGTGGTTAGCAATTATCTATGGATGCATATTTCCTACTTATTGAGCTTCGTGATTATAATATACTAGACTGTGGTTATAGCACGAATGGCCGTACAGGCTCGTGCGAAGGATCTTGTGTACATGAGTTTGTATAATTCTCTATCAATAAATACACTCCATTAATTAGTTCATTCATTCATTCATTTGCTCATTCATCTATTCATTCATTCATTCATTCATTCAAGTTTCGAGGAATAACAATTTCACTGATGTCATACAAAATTTTGTCCGATTTTGTTTCGAGGAGATTAACTCCATATGTAGATTAAATTATTGGGAAAATCAATGTGATTATAGGCGTAATAGATCGACAATTGATAAGATTTTTTATATTCGACAGATATTGGAGAAAAAATGGGAGTATAAGGGGACAGTATATCAGTTATTAATGGTTTCTAGAAAGGAATATCACTCGGTTAAGAGAGAAGTTTTATATAATACTCTTATTGAATTTGATATTCCCAAGAAACCAGTTCCATTGATTAAAATGTGTCTCAGTTAGATATTCAGCAGAGTCCGTATAGGCTAGTTTCTGTCTGACAATTTTCAATTTCACTCTGTGCTGAAGCAAGGAGATGCACTATCATATTTACTTTTTACCTTCGCATTAGGAAAGTGCAGGAAAACAGAGAGAGTATGGAATTGAACGGGTTACGTCAGTTGCATGTTTATGCGGATGACGTGAATATATTAGGAAACGATTAAAAATGATTAGGGAAAACACGAGAATTTAACTTGAAGCAAGTAAAGTGATAGGTTTGGAAGTAAATCCCGAAAAGACAAAGTACATGATTATGCCCCGTGAACAGAATATAGGCTAGTACGAAATGGAAATACAAAAATTGGAAATCTATCCTTTGAAAGGTGGAAAAATTCAAATATCTTGAAGCAACAGTACCAAATATAAATAATACTCGGGAGGAAATTAAACGCAGAATAATTGTGGGAAATGCCTGTTATTATTCGATTGAAAAGCTTCTGTCATCCAGTCTGCTCTTAAGAAAGCTGAAAGTTAGAATTTATAAAACAGTTGTATTACCGGTTGTTCTATATGGTTGTGAAACTTTGAGAGAGGAAGAGAGTTTAAAATGTTCAAGAATAAGATGCTTAGAAAAATATTTCGGGCTAAGAGGGATGAAGTTATAGAAGAATGAAAAAGTTGCACAATGCAGAACTAAACGCATTGTATTCTTCACCTAACATAATTACGAACATTAAATCCTTACGTAGAGATGGGCAGGGCATGTAGTACGTATGGGCGAATCCGTAAATGCGTATAGAGTATTAGTTGGAAGATCTGAGGGGAAAAATATCTTTGGGAGTCCGAGACGTAGATGGGATAATAATATTAAAATGGATTCAAGGGAATTCTGATACAATGGTAGGGACTGGATTAATGTTGCTTGGGATTGGGATTGATGGCGTGCTTATGTGAGGGTGGCAAAGAACCTTCGTATTCTCTGTTGTAAATAGCTAATTAAGATAAAGATAAGATAGCCTATTGTGTCCCATGAAGGGCAAAGGCCTCCTTAAATAAGGGAAAGCTCTATTTGCCTAACGTGATGAGCTAGTTTACGTTAGACGTGATATTTAAGTCTAGGAACTTGAATTTCTTTAACAATGATTCTCTCATTGCCATTCACAACTTCCTGTCTATGCACAAATGTCCCTCGAGTAGTTTCCGCTTTCTTCTGTCTCTTGCCTCTCTGGACCATTGTTGACCTGCCTGTTCTTTGAAGAAGTCTGCCCATCTGCGCCAAGGTCTGCCTTGAAGTCTCCTTCCTATACGGGGTTCCCACACGGTAGCTCGGTATGTCCATCTGTCGCCTGGTAGCCTGGCCACGTGTTCACACCATTTCCATTTGGATGTAATGGCTGCATGTGTGATGTCCTGTGTATCTGCCAGTTGGTACAGTGTCGCATTTGGCATTTTCTCCTTCAGTGATACGCCCATAATTTTGCGCATCATTTTCCTTTGACACGTTTGTAGTTTGGTCCTATATTTCCCTGTTAGCGACCATGTTTGGCACCCATAAAGTTGTAGAGGATAAATACAGGTCACCAGTGCCTGTACTTTAGTTTTTCTGCGTAAGGTTTTGTCAAGCAGAATGAATTTAAGGGCCCAAAATGCCTTCCAGAATAGGGAGATCGTTCTATTTATTTCCTTTTCTGTTCTGTCTTTGAAAGAGATTAGTTCTTAATGGTAATGAACTGTGTTAGTTATCGTTTTTCATTCTGGTTCAGAATTGAGTTTATAATATCAATGAGCTAGCAGATATAGAAAGGGTTCAGTTGGTATCACCAAATGTAATTGAAGTGTCAGTTTTCGTTTCATCAACGTTCTTATTGCCTGATATTCCAAAATATGTTTATAAAATTTTATAATATGATTCCGTGTTTTCTGAGTGACAGACTATTTTGCCGTTGAATGTTTATAAAAGAAAGCGAAGGACGTTTTTCTCGTCCATTTTAGAAATTTTCTAGGCACATTCAGTGAAATGTCAAATTGATGCTGAATTTCTAACAACAGCACATTCTCCCTTCGGAGTCGCGTTCTCGACAACTATGTCATGTTAAATTAATCCTTGTGTGATGAATGGGTTCCGTATTCCAGCTACCTTCAAACTGGAATGAAATTGTCCGATTCGAAGTATATGTGACGTCACAGCGCAGGTAGAGATACGTTCGTATACAAAATAGTTACACATCCTCTGCCCTCTTCCTCTAGAAAGTCAAACCGGGACGCAATTATAGTGTGTAGTCTTATCGATCACTGCTCTTACTAGTCGTATTATTTAAATAACTACATATTTGTGGCTGATTGAAGATTCATTACAGAGGTAAAATGCTTTAGATAACACGCTCAAGTATGTAATATTGCAGGTCATATTTGAGGATATTCGAACTAATATTTTCATTGTCAGTATAGATACAATTACATAAAAATTGTTTAAAATAGACGTAAAAGTGACAAAAACAGTGCACTGAAAGGCACTGCAATACCAAAAGGCACAGGAAGTGTGTTGAACGCAATCCAAAAGAATCATTACAATCAAAATCTGAAAATTATGAAGATATTAACTCGAGGTTTAGCATGGATTTGTGTAGCCTACCATGATGTTCAGTTCCAACATCCCAATTAATAAATTATATAATCTACATTGTAGAGAATCGTAGAAAAGTTTAGAGAAAATTAGTGGGGTTTCAGTGATGAGCGACATATGCAATATCCTAATGAAACACGAAAAAATATCAGACAATAGGAATGTCTTGTACTGCATCGAGCACCAATAATGTAATTTGATATTGAAAGAATTTATTGCAATATAAAATCATTTCAAGTGACATTCACATATGTTCAGTAATAAGTTATTTTACGACGCTTTATCAACAGCTTTGGTTATTTAGCGTCTGAATGAGTGAAATGAGTTCGGGGTCCAACACCGTAAGTTACCCAGCATTTACTCATATTGGATTGAGGGAAAACCCCGGAAAAAACCTCAACCAGGTAACTTGTCCCAACCGGGAATCGAACCCGGGTCACCTGGTTTCGCGGCTAGACGTGCTAACCGTTACTCCACAGGCGTGGACACATATGTTCAAGTTCCGTAACTTACGAATGCACGTTACTATTCAGTGCAAAGATCACGACGAAAATGAACATCACGGCTCAAGGATGTGCTTAATAGTATAGCTTCAGAATGTCAGGAGTTGAATGTACTCCATGAAGACGCAGCAACGACCAGTTTGTTTACATCCTTATCCGTTGCATTACCTGTGTTCGGCGTACTATATATCCAATGTGTCTGTAACTTCAGTCTTTAGGTAGCTGGAATACGAAGCCTAGTGATGAACAACTCGTTTGTAGAATATACAGTAAGTTGCTAATTGCCAACCATGTATTAACGAATAGACCGGTAGACAATATTTTCCTCAGTAGCTACCCAGTTTGGCATATAAACAGAAGGAATCGGAGAAGATTTTTGAACCTATAAAAACATGTAGCTGCATTTTTCTGAGATGAAATAGATGTTGATTGCGGGACTTTGTACATCTTTGATTGTGAAGACTGAGAACCAGTGGCGTTAGATGAAGAAAGTAGTGACAGTGAGGCAAATGTGTACGGTGATTAAAAATTGTGACTATATGAGAGAACCCGGTACATGAAGTTCGGCAGCCCCACTTCTGTCATCAGAAATAAGAAAAAGGGTGCCCATGACAATGGAAAAAAATTTGTAACATATAATAAACTAGATCAGGCATGTCAATTGATGCCCACAGGAGCAAGCGCGCGCTTTAGAGCCCAGGAGAGCCTGAGCGCTTTGCAGCGAAAAGGAAAGAGATAGACGAAAGAGGTGGTATAGCGGCTTGGTCGAGCTATATTCAAGGATGGCCAACACTGATTTAATAAAGGGAAGAGAACTTATTAAAACTGTATCCATGTTAATTTTTAGATTTTGCTGAGAAGTATAAGTGCATTATAAGAATTTAAGTTTTAAATTTAATGCTAATTTTTCACAAGTTTGATTTCTTTATTCAAAAGAAATATTTTCTCAACTTTTCGTATAGAAAAGTGAAATTTACAGATATAGACCTATTTATTTAGTAGCCTTACAGAATGTTTTCGTAAATCTAATATACCGTATATACGTATTACTGAAGATAGTGTATAGAAATTTTTGAAAATATTTGCATGGAAATTTTTTGTAAGGAAATTAATTAACAAAGCAACTACTGTTACATCATAAGCCCGTGTGTTGTAAAAATGTCACACATTTCGAGAAAATAATTTAATATTCTGATGATAGGAAGTTGCTTACCAATATCACCTTAAAAGCATAATGAGTTAAGAGATTTGTTATGTAATATTAGTTACACTT
Source organism: Periplaneta americana (assembly GCF_040183065.1). Classification (NCBI taxonomy): domain Eukaryota; kingdom Metazoa; phylum Arthropoda; class Insecta; order Blattodea; family Blattidae; genus Periplaneta; species Periplaneta americana. The sequence goes on along the minus strand of NC_091122.1, from coordinate 67,891,385 downwards.
AAAACAGATACAGTACCTAGGTAACTTTGCTTTGTACTGTAATATTGTTTTGATTAGTTTATTGATTACTTTTGTAAGGCTAAAGATACCATCAATATAAATTCCAACTTATCATGTCATACTAAATCTCTTTCTTTGGAATATCACTTTCTTTATGAATGATTTGTTTCATCCACTTAATACAATATAATTATACTACTACTATACTACTACTTTTGCTTTACAGACAATATAGATAATATTAAACAGAAAGAAGCCACATAAAAATAATGACATAAAATTTCACGTTCCGTTCGAAGTTTGTGCACCACTGTTTTCTTAATCCAACAGGTTGCTTGTTCATATACACAACCCTTCCTCTTTCCATACTTAGCGCGTGCTGCCCGCGCACGACGTCAAGATCAGAAAAATGCGCTAGCTTTGACGTCACTGAACTAAATGAACAACATCCAATCCATAGCAAGACAATAGTGAAATGATTCGTAGCCTATATCTTATAAACAGTATGAACGAGTTGTTAATAGAAATAAGGAATGTTAAGAGAAGATACTTCCAAGCGATTAGGCGCTTTGTTGTTCGTTTGATTCATAGATGCTCGTAACAGATTAGAGAATTAACACGATAGTGATTTGCAATCATTTACTTTTCAAATTTCGCAACATTCGGTACACTAATTTCAAAGCAACCGTCAGCTGGGTTTTGGACTTCAAAAGAAAGTATTGTATTGGAAGCCGATCTTCGATCTTTAATAATTATTATAGTTCCCTTGACTTTCATATGTAGCTAACTGTAAAATCATTATTATTAAGTTTTATCATAATTATTTAGTAATATTAACATACTTTTAAGTATGGTATAAGCCTAAATATGTTCTGTAAATAATTTGTAAGAAAATGGATATTGACGTAATTTATAGTATAATATAGGTCTAGTCCTAAATCTAAGTAAGTTACATGGTTTCTGTCCTCTTTTTTCGAACAAGATCCTCCTTTTTGAAGCTTTGTGTCCTCTTTTTTATCGATGTGAATCTGGTCACCCTAGCCATAGTGCGTCGGAAGGACTAGCAATGAAGAAAATCCATGGTCACATCGGTAACCGAACCCTCAACATTACGACTTAACCACGATGCATCCGCGTACCTAAGCATTAGCATGATTGCTTAATTTAATTCAAATTATATTTTTACATATCCTACTTCACGCTACATTTCGCACATATGTTATCTTAATATTTCAGGAAGTCAACTTGGTAAGAATATTCTTTACATTTAATTTATATAACTCTGTTACGTTAAAGAAGAATCATTCAAAATTTTGTACAACTTTTCTGATAGAAACTTAAAATGGTTTGCAATACTGTATTTATTTTTTTCATTTTATGCCATACTAGATAAATTGACACGATATATTTACTCAACTTGTGCTTGTATGAATGTATAAACTTGTTATTGGTGTTCTTTAAATATTAGTAAAATTGTATCAGGTTCTTTTGTTTCTGACTAAGCTAAGTTGAAAAGAAGGCCTGATAGCCTTAACTTCGCCAGAATAAATTATTATTATTATTATTATTATTATTATTATTATCATCATTATTATATTTCTATGAAAAAAAAATATTAATACTGACGAGGTGACATGAAAATCCCACCTGTGTTTGTATCAGAGGGCAGTGGTTGATAGCTTAATGATTTCAATCAGTCCAATTTGCAACATAAATCACCGATTTAAATCAAATTATATTTGTGATAAAAGTCACTAAATTGTTTTTTAATTACCGTCCGTTTATTATTATTATTTTGAGATAATAATTTACAAATACATCCTATGTGTTCACAACATTGACATAGCCATTACTTACTTACTTACTCACTCACTTACTTACATACTTACTTACGTACTTACTTACTTACTGGCTTTTAAGGAACCCGAAGGCTCATTGCCGCCCTCACATAAGCCCGCCATTGGTCCCTATCCTGAGCAACATTAATCCAGTCTCTATCACCATACCCCACCTCCCTCAAATCCATTTTAATATTATCTTCCCATCTACGTCTCGGCCTCCCCAAAGGTCTTTTTCCCTCCGGCCTCTCAACTAACTCTCTATATGCATTTCTGGATTCACCTATACGTGCTACATGCCCTGCCTATCTCAAACGTCTGGATTTAATGTTCCTAATTATGGCAGGTGAAGAATACAATGACATAGCCATTAGATAAATAATTAATACCAGTTTGCTTTCTCATTGTTGTCTTCTCGCTGGTAGTCCATTGTTGTTCAGATTCAAACAATGTTTCTTTTTATCTTGTTTCATACCATTGTTGAGTTAACATCTAGTAGTAACGTGCTAACAGAATTACAAAAGGGTCACTTCACTTTACTCAGTGCGTTGAGTTGTTCTACTTGTAAAAGTGTAGCTAGAAGTTTGCTGTTAACTTTAAAAGAGTAATCCATCCGAAACTTGATCCAGTATGGAGAGAATTAAAAAAAAACTTCGCTCTTCAAATGGAAAAGACATGAAAGTGAATTAAAATAATACGATTTAGAAATGCAGGCTTTAGTTGATACAGTGAAGTTATATATTCAGCATTAAAGAGAAATCAAGAAAGAAAATGAGAATGCCGGAACATCTAACAACAAAAATCAAAATTCAGAGGCAGGTCCAGTAGTTTCACCTTCGGTAACAAAAGGAAAGAGATCATTACTTACGGATGACCATGAGAGACCATGTCTGAAAATTAAGGGGAGGCAGAGGTGAAATTTTCGAACGAAACTGAAGAAAAAATGAAAATTTGGTTTTTTCCATTTTTATTATCTTTATTTTCATATTCCGATGTTAGTTTTTGAGTTTGTGCCCTTTAAAAGTATGAAATTAAAACCAAGATAACTGTATTACTATATTATTCTCATAATAAACTAATACTTATCATTATTTAGGCTATATATCTTCTCTGAACATATAAATAAAAAGAAATATTGGACATTTCTTACAATATGGTGCATGAAGCATTTTACATATATCAAAGGATATAAAGTTTTTATAAAATTATTAATATTTACAGAACTATTGTACTTAGAACGTTGAAACTTGGTATGTCCATTACTAATAACATACTTAGTATCCATGATCAATTTCAAACAAATCGGATAAATTTTGTGGATTTTGAAATATTCACCTCTGCCTCCCTTAAGCGAAATCAACTAAATCATTTTGTCGTCCGAACAAGTCAGGGTTTAAATAAAAAAAATTTGCAAAATTGTGCTAGGTATGATACAAGCAGTACCTTACTTTGCCTTCAGCTATAAGAACGAAGAACTGGTTGAAAAATATATTCTATTGCATCATACCCCAATTCCAAATATTGTTAAAGCAAGCATTTATAGTTCATTCTTTCATTCATTCATAGTGTTCTGCCCAAGAGCAGGTCTTTCATTGCGATCAGTTCTTCCTATTTTCAGCCATCCTCTTTGGCTCCTCATATCTTATGTCATCTATCATTTGATATCTTCTCGCCCGAACTCTTCTCCCGTTCACCATTCCTTCCAGTGCATCCTCCAGAAGACAGTATTTCCTCAACCAGTGACCCAGCCAATTTCTTTTCCTCTTCCTGACCAATTTCAGCATCATTCTTTCTTCATCCACTCTTTCCAAAATAGCTACTTTTCTTATTCTATCTGTCCACTTCACACGCTTTGTCCTTCTCCATATCCACATTTCAAATGCTTATAGATAGCTTTACGAATGTGTGTCATACAATATTTTTTCAGCGATAGAACAGTTTTACTGAAATAAATATTTCAAGTTGGAAGGTTATAAGATCACTTTTGTTACAGAGGTGTTCGATATTGACACGCATAAAGAATTGTGCTTCAAATTAGCTTTCAGTTCCGTAACATTGTGCATTGCCCATTATCGAAGTTAATTTTGTGTTTAATTCTATGTCTCCAACGAAACATACTCGATCAAAAATTCAAACTTTGTTCAGGATCGGTATATCAGTACTTACGTGAAACTGCTCAAATGTTGAAACTGTCTCCAAGAACCGTCATGAAAATATGAAAAAAACAAGGAGAATGGACTTGTTTCAGACGCACAGAGGGCAAGCCGACCAAGTAAGGTGACATCGCAAACAAAAAAGAAAATTCGAAAATGGGTTAAGGACAGAATTGGTATATCCACACGAAGAGTGCTAAGAGACTTAACTTTTCCGAAAATTACGAATCGCAGAACAAAACCATTTCGCATATGGCGATCCGTTGATATTGAATACAGCATTAGTGGGACCTAAGAGCTTGACACTTCAAAATTCTCACTAAACTAAATTAAGAAAAGTGCAGCGGTCTGTGGGCTGACAGGCCTGGAAATTCACCTGAGTTGAAACCCGTGGAGCAAATGTGAAGCAGGTTACAATACAGCGTGTTTCGAGCCCCTAGGCCAGGCATGTCGGAAATCAGACTCTAAATGTGCAGTAATGTGCGCGGATCGCCGGTCTGTGCAGATTGCATCAATCAAGCTTTGCTCATTGCTCTTACCCAGCAAAGCTGGAGGGGTATACAATAATCTATTCTGCGCTTCTAGGGTTGGATTAAATAGACATTTGGACATTATAAACATAGTTAGCAGAACGAAAAAAACACTGTTATTATCAGTGTCTATATTTGACAATTGTAATACAAGAAACTTTAGGCTTACTAGTTATACTTCACAAAGTAGTGGTTTGTAAAGCATAATCTATTAATGTGATTTTTATACAGTATTTGAAGAAAAAAAATTGCAGTAATTTCGAAACAACAAGAATCGAACAAATATTTCATATTATGTAGTAGGTACTAATTATTTTAAAGTAATAGACCCTACTCTTTCATTGTTCGTCAAGCATTATTATATACTGTGACCATTGGTACACAAATGTTGAAGAAAATAATATACTCCCAATTAATTACATGCAGTAGAACATTTGAAGTTTTTACGCTGAAATAAATTCTTTGCTGTATGTCAATATGAATTAATATTAATATTAATAAGTATAAATTAAGCTTAGAATTTAAATTCACACATAGTTTATTTGAAAACGTTGAGAGCAAATATGGAAAAGTTGGGAGCGTTACTTAAAGCAATTAAAAGTGTAGTTCACAAGCTGTGAAGCGACGATATTCTCTTTATGTCAGATTTAAAGATTTATTAATACAAGTAACTTATATTGACTTAATATTGTGACGTGAATTGGAAAATTTGCCATTATATATTTTTTCAGAACATTGTTCCGCCTTGCAAATAGTTGTTTTCTTCTCTCCTTACAACCTCAAGAGCCTCACATGTATTCCTCTCTATATTCTCATCACTTACCAGTTTATGAAATGAAAGTCGTAAGTCGTCTAACCTTTGATGGCTGTGTTAGTACAGACTCCAAAACAATGCCATTCTCAACTACATTTTGCCATGAGAGTACTGATTAAGAAATAAGCGCTGGCAATATTATATTTTGAGAACTTTACTAATCTGATCTAAATTGTCACCTCACAACACTATTACCTCGACATAGGCTGGAGAAAGCCTTTTATTTTAAAATAATTATTATTGTTGGCTGAGGAAAACATTATAATAATTATGTTATATGATTCGTAATTTCTCTTCTCCGTTATCTGTGAACTCCTCACTTTATTTATCATAACTCATTCACAGACACAGCCAAATCAGCACCCGTACTGAAACTGTGTTACTGAAACAAAAGCTGCTTCAGGTATTGTATAGCCCTGTCGCGTTCCCCTTCAAGGCGATTCACTCCCTCCAGGTAGGGGAATAGAGAGTGCACATCACACAGAGACAGTTGCACAGTGTATGCGACTGCACAATGTGCAGGGTTTTGACATGCCTGGTCTAGACCGAGAAACCACGTTTAGTTGGTAACCCGTGTGCAGGAGAGTGGAACTCCATAAATCAGGAGGACACATTCAAACTCATGAAGAGTTTTGCGAGGCGTCTTAAGGAGTTAGGTACAGCTTACAGCAGTAAAATTTTTGGAAATATTCAACATTTTTTCCTCGATTATTGTATCTTGCATAATAATGAAAATTGGTATGTGTAAAACACTGTCCTCCTCCTACATGAAAAAAAAATTTATAAGATTAAAAGAAATATTTATATATATATTTTTTTTTTTCAAAATTCAAAGTGGTGGCAGTTCACTGTGCAGTGACGAAGTTTTTCCCTCATAACCTTTTCAACTTTTTCACGGTCTCTCTCTTTTATTTTATTGCTGAAACTCATGTTTAGAATATCATGCTTTTTCAATTACATTCCTTAATAAATAATGTTTTTTTTATTATGTGTTAGAAGAAAATACTGATATTTGACCATTTTTTAAATGAATTTATTTTTTTTTCAAACAATCTATAGACCTAAGAGGTAGAGAAGTGAACTTGCATCATATTGTAGATATGACATGCATAAACACACACACAAAATTTCATCACAGAATGCTGGATAGTTTTTGAGTTATGTGGGAAAGGCTTCTCCACTGCACAGTGAAATGAAGTTTGAAAACAAAAATGCATATATTTTTTTTAATCGTAAAAATATTTTTTTCATATAGCAGAAGGATAGAGTTTTACACATACTGATTTTCATTATTGTACAGGATACAGTAATGGAGGAAAAAAATGTTGGATATTTCCAAAATTTTACTGTAAGCTGTACCTAACCCCTTAAACAATGACTTTAACGAAATGGAAAACACAATGATTATTACGAACAATCAACTTCAATACAGTGTTGTTTCAAATTCTTGTACGCTTATTTACAGAAAATATATAAACAAATAAAAATTTACCTGTAACAGAAACTTTTGTTACACCGTGTATTAAAGAGATGGTGACTGGAACAACAGAAATGAATTATAAAGTTGACTGAAAAATAAATATCAAATCTATTTCAATATGAATCTGTTTTAGAAGTCTTTACTTGAAATTAGTGAATTTTCCTTCAGTAATAATTGGGACAGTTAAATATATGCGAACAGCTGTTTGTTGATATGTGTAACGTTTACAGTAGGCCTATGCTGCTCTTCTCTTTTGTTAAACTGTTTGTGATGTGTATGAGAGAGGGACTCTCCCTTTTCTTGCGACTGTAACTGATCATCTCGCTTTTATTACGTCTCTCTCTCTCTCTCTCTCTCTCTCTCTCTCTCTCTCTCTCTCTCTCTCTCTCTCTCTCTCGGCTTATCTCTTACATTTTTATGCTGGAAGTATCGATGAACATTGCACTCCTTTACTTGCTCGGCTGTTACTATCTTCACTTTAATATCATATTATAACCATCTGCTGCTTAGAGCAGGGATAGAGCGTATCTTCGCGACCCATCTGGCTACTCGAGTTCCGTGTCTAACAACGTAGCTTTGTTCGTTCCGAAGAATAGCTCCTAAAAAAAAGAAAAAGGTAAAACAGTTTTTAAGCTAGCAATCAGCACAAATTCCCAAATAACTGCAAATAACCAAGAATCATAACGAAAACATGTTTGTTCGAATTATATGAATAGTATTTACTGCATAGATGTTCAATTGTAACTCGTATGAGGTAACCCCTGGCGTAAGCAACCCGCAGCACATATTCTTTAAGGTCGTTTTTCCTGTTTTATATGGAAAGCAAAACATGCTTGACGTATAATATCTCCTGGTAATATAGGCGTTTGGACATCTATGATTTACTGATTCATGTTCTGAACTATATCAGTAAGATCGAAAATAAATTTATTTAGATTGTTATCACTACGGCTCGAATTTTTAGGTGCTAAAAATCGGGAAAATATGCGACAAAAAAGTAAAAGTATTTAATTATTATGATACAATGATTTTATGTTTAATATAAACAATATGCAGTACTCCCAGTATCGGTATAAATTATGCTGTCTCGCCAAATGCTAAAGAATTACAATAGTTTAATAGTTTAAATTACATTCTAAAAACAAAATGTATTATACAAGGTCAGTTAAATTACAAAGAGATTGTACAATCAAAAAATTCGTCAAGATTATAAAACGGATTTAAAATTAACCAACTAGATGTATAAAATTTGAGAGCAGCTCTGCTTAAATTAAAAATATTTGATGGATATTTATTTGCAATCTTCAATGACATTTTACAACTTTTTGGGGGGGGGGGATTTAGCAAGTCTACATGTTATGATATTAAAATCATTTCCTTGTCTTGTGTCATAGCAATGAATATGATTTCTTAATGTTAAAGTTAGAAGATTATCTTTAACATACAAAATTAACTCTAGAATATATAAATTAATTATAGTCACAATTTTGTTTTCCACAAATAATAGTTTACAATGTTCATTAAAAGCTGTATTTGATAAAATTCGTATGGCCCTTTTTTGAAACAATAGGACCGTAGTTATACAACCACTGTTGCCCCATAGCAATATTCAATAGGTAAGAGTATTTTGAAAGTAAGCAAAATAAGCATCACGAATATAGTTTTCAGATACAACAGTTTTCAATCTCTTAAGGAGAAGCAAAGTTCTTGAAAGTTTAGTAGAAATATGATCAAATGACTTTCCCATGTCAACTTGGAATCAACAATAATTCCTGACATATTAAACTGACTTCGTTCATGATCGCTCTTCTTTAGAGTAAAAATACACAATGAGATTCATCCTCAAGTTGTCAATCACAATACAGGGTTGCCAGATTGATTTTACCTAAAGTCGCCAAATATTGGTGCTATTGTAGTCCAATGTCGCCAGTTGTCTATTTTAAAAATTATATCATATTCATGTAATAATTTTTTTTTAAATTTAGTACTTATGGTGTACGCTTTGCATTGGTTTTTGTTCTAATCTCCTGGCATTTTCCCCCATTTCTTTAATTTTGCACAACACAAGTCACTGTTAACCCCCCCCCCCCTACAAATTAAACCAATCTCAATATTAACACTTTGAACGAATGACATATTTAAGGAGTTGGAGTAGGAACTATGGTTAGATTGTTAATTTTTACATTGTTAGAAAATTATCTACAATGCTTTGTCTATAAGTTCCAGTATTTATCAGTTAATTGATCCTCAAATTAAGAAAAAATAGCGCTTTAGAACTACTTCCTGGGGCGAGAAAGAAATAACGATACGCTTGTTTAAACCAGTGTCAAAGATCCGTGACAACAAGTTCCGGCGTTCTACTGTAATAATTATACAGTATATTTTAACACAATAAAGTTTTCTTGGATAAAAAAAAGTTCCGGCGTGTATTGGGGATGTATCAGCAATGGACTACTCAACAAAATAAAATTAATAAACGATTAAGTGCTTTTATCCTTTGTCCCCCAAATTTCGCAAAATTCTGGGCAAAGTCGTCTAAATGGCGTTATAGTCGCGATTCTTAAAAAAATAGGTCGCAAAATCTCTGTTTATGTAGCCCAAACGGCGAAATATCGCCCAATCTGGCAACCCTGAATTCACAAATGACTGACGATTATCGCGGAACACTGCCTTGTACTGGGGAAAAAAGAAAAGCTCACTGACCATTGAGAAACAACATACACTTCCTAGAGACATGTTTATGAATGGAAACGAAAACAGAGGCAGCTGATGTTTTTGAAATCATAATTGCTTCCTGAATCAGCGTTATGATAACTTACAAGGCACTCTATTATCCGTCCAAGGCGAGTGAGGACCCGGCGAACTAAACTGTTTATCTGCTGTGTTTGTGAGTACATTCGTGTTCCTTCACAGTCGGCCTGTGCACTAGGGCGTATCGAAACAAAAAAAAAAAAAAAACAAAAAAAAACAAAAAATTCCGAGATTCAAAACGTAAGGGTGTACAAACGTTGTCTTGTAGTCGCTACTATAACCAATAAAAACTAGATCTCTGATTACATTTTTCACCGTGCCGTAGGAGGTCTAAAGATTATCGTGTAAACCTACCTAAAGTAAAATTCTTATCTCTCTTTTTATTTTCATAATTCTTCGGTGCATGGTCAATGGGACGCAAGTCACTTCTTTTCTACAATTTTTAGTTTCTGGAAAACTATTAAAAAGAGAAACCTAAGTTTTAATTTGGTATTGCGGACTTCTGTCTGGGTGGAATACAAGTCATAATACAGTAAAATGATCGTTATCCCTCAAGTCTTACTTTCTAACATGTTGATATTAACGTTTTATGTCGACATATAGCCCTTACTATCATCACTATATGATGTACTGGAGAAATATTATGTTGACCACTTACAATTTTTATTAGTCTGTACTTAAACTAACAGGTGCCAACACTGTATTAATGAGGGAGCTTGTAAGATTTATATTTTCACTGTTGTTGCATTCTATAATATGAAAGTGTTGTTCTACAGGAGAAAGAAAATGGTTCTTCTTGTACAAAAGCAATAAAGGTAGGTAAATGTTTTTAGTGTTGTTTATTGTGGGTCCCTATCACCACAGCATGGCGCGTCCACAGGTTGTGGATAGAGGAGACGGCCTCCAGATATGGAGGGCAGCTGCGAATATATTGAATAAGCAGTCGGGGACAGCCGATAAGGGGCGGTCCTCCAGCTTGGGGGTTGGGCGAAGGGCTAACAACCCATCACCGTAAAAAACAGCTTGTTACGAAACCTAACAGTAAGCCTCGGAATGGGACTGATTCTCCGGCACGACCACAGCAAAGGGAACATAAAATCCAGACGTTTGAGATGGGCAGGACATGTAGCACGTATGGGCGAATCCAGAAATGCATATAGAGTGTTAGTTGGGAGGTCGGAGGGAAAAAGACCTTTGGGGAGGCCGAGACGTAGGTGGGAAGATAATATTAAAATGGATTTGAGGGAAGTGGGATATGATGGTAGAGACTGGATTAATCTTGCTTAGGATAGGGAGCAATGGCGGGCTTATGTGAGGGCGGCAATGAACCTCCGGGTTCCTTAAAAGCCAGTAAGTAAGTAAGTAAATGTTTTTAGTAGAATTATTTTCTGAAAGTATTTTCTATTTTTAATATAAAATAGGCAAATTGACTCGCTCTATAGATTAGAATCAAATTAAAATCATGATTTTAGTGACTGATATTATTATTTACTACATATAACTGTCTACTGCAATAAAATTTTCTTCAATTTCTCTTCATTCTGGGTGTGACAGAAACTATTGTGCCTATATAAAAACATTAAACATTATTGCAGTGAATTATGTTCAAGTGTAATTACTGTAAAATAATAATAATAATAATAATAATAATAATAATAATAATAGTTATACTCTTTTGGTGTTACGAGTATAAATGCAGCGGCGGAACGCTGTATAATGCGTTTAATGAAATATATTATTTATAACAAGTAACTAAAATTATGTATAACTAAGTAGGTATATCACTAATAAATATTAACATTTTAAAATTTTGTTTATTTTAAATTTATGTAATGGTATAAGATTTTTTTCCTTATGTCCAAGCAAAAATGATGCCATGAAATCCAGATAAACACGTCGCATGGTCGCATCATATGACGTTGGGTTAGTATGTGATGCTTCAGTTGCCTCTGTAATCTCACTGTACCGCCTGCAAGACGGTATCGTTAGTAAACAGAACAAGTGGCGCGCTCATCCCCCAGGCCCTCACTCGCCTTGGACGGATACGTACAGTACAATTTTTAGTGGATATAGCTCTTTATCGCTTGTGGTGAGAAAGCAAACTGCAGTTCCACAGATAGGTCCAAGAAACAGTTGCCAACTTTCACGTCTAAGCAACTGCACTGAACAATCGGGTTATTGATTAATCTGAATTAGGGCTTTTGTTGCAAATTTTTCGATGAAAACTTAATTTTTGTGTGTTTTTATTTGAATATTTGAAACCCCTATTTACATAAAAAAAATTAAAATAAGTGTTTTTATGTGAAATAAAATTTAAGATATACGCTCAACTTAAAACACAAATACGAGTTTCTATAACAGTGCAAATAAAATATTTATTTACCTAAGAATGCTAGCCCTAGTCATCACTTTACATAATTTGTATGTAATATTTATTTCTCAGAAACATGTACAAAAGAAATGAACTCATTCAGCGTCAATATACATCGGGAACAATTTCAAATAAATTCATTTAACAACAAGTAAGGAAAGAGAAATCAATTAGCTACTGTAAATAGTAATCATTTCACTATTTATATTGAGATAAAAAACATGGCCGCTAAAGACGATGTTTTCAATTTGAGACTTTGATTAGCGTCCATATTCAATTTGGGGGTGGGTTATAAACGACTGACATAATTTTCCTGGCATTCTCTGTCGGGGACAGATTCTATAAATTTACGACACGTCCATTCCTGCTTTACTTCCCGACGAAGGAAGCTATGTTAATTATTTTTTCGCCTTTAAAATCCATCACTCTCGGCCTGGTTTGAAACCCGAACCTCAGATTTGACGGATAGTATGGCAGCCGTTAGAACACAACTTTCGATAGAAAGACAAGACAAGAAAATCAAGTGAGAAAAGTATATTTAAATCCGTGGCAGGAACAATACTGCGACATATGAAAAGAAGGCAATAAAACAGAAAGTAACTACTGATGCGCTAAAACTTCTGACGATGCGGAAAATATGCGAACCACTACTGCAGATCGACTGACATTATTTGATCGACCTTTCATCCAGCCGGTAGTCCCAACTCGTCATTAACAGCTTGTTGAATTTCTCCCCGGTGTCTCCAATGTTGTCATCTATTCTCGATTAGTGGTCGACGTAACGTAGTTTTTACCACAGTCTAATAGATACAGTCACGCAACTCATACGTATAAAATATGCCAACATTTGACAGCTGGCGCGACAGTAGCCCTCTAGCGGCAGGCAAGTTAAAAGTGTGCACACGACATATGATAACACATCAGAAAACGGGTTTTGCGTAATTTATTTTATATGTTTATGCTATACAATAAGTGTATATGGTTCTAATTAATTCTACTTTAGAATCCTGGAAGAATTTCACACGCAGTTAATCTACAAGTTTCAGAAGCTGGGAATAAACGTAATTCTTTCTGCTCCTTACAACTGAATCATGGCCCTGATAGCGTATCATGGTTTGAAATAATATAATTGTTCGTGCGTGGTCGGTTAATTCAATTCATTTCTAAATATATTTATAAATCATTGGAACTTTGTATTTCCTGTGAGAAGAGAAAAAATTAGTATCTTCAAAATTGTAGGGCATATCTTGTAGGGTACATCGCGTGGTGAACGCTCTCCCTATTTTCTGAGAAATTATCGATTTTGCATACCGCAAATTGGGGTAAACTCGGCCGCTGAGGTAAACTGAAAATAAAGAAAAGGGGAGGGTTTAAATATTAATATGAAGTTCATTATTTTTCCATTTCTTAAGAACCAGTATTTTCTTTATTATTTTGAGTCACAAATAGTGCTGATGTTATGGTTTAAATTTGTATGGTAATTTTACCGCTTTTTACATTACATTTCCAGTTTTCACACATAATGCCTAATTTTAACTTATCCTACCTATATAATACGTAATTTACATGCACTTACTGTTAATATGACGTAGGTGAGAACAAATAAATGAACACACAATTTTGTTGAAAAAATTGTAACTTCAATTAACTCAGAAAATGTAGGCCTAATTTTATTTTCAGAGCAGAAGTGGTGTAAGTCAAAAATGGGTAATGAGGGGTTAAAGTAAACATTCTATAAAATAGAGCGCAAAATGGCAGTTAATATTGAATGTATTTAAACTATTACTTGTCAGTGAATAGCACGAAGGATATATTAATTGCTACTTTGCGCTGTATTTTACAGAATTTTTACTTTAAACCTCATTACCTGATTCTGACTTACACCACTTCTGCACTGAACGGCTCAAATAATCACTGGGAATGTAAAATCAACACCAATAACAGTCATGCAAATTATTACAGAAAAGATTGCTTTTTATATTAAATTTAAAAAGGCTCTTTTATTTCTTGAGAACTTAATAAGTCTGGCACATGAATCTACACCAACACGTCAGAAATTTATCGACACAGTCTGGATTTATTCAAGAAGTGAATATTTTGCAAAAGGATTACTATACTCCATGAATTCTTGCAAAATTATCACCATGATACCTACTTGAATGCTATATAACATTCTTGAAAAATATAAAGAAAAAAACACGAATACAAAAATTATGAAATTACTTGCATTAAAAACTGTAGATATATTATCCAAAATCGGAATGGTTACACATTTACACATATGATCTCTGCAAAAAAATAATATACTGTAACAGGTATTTACTTTGTTTTTATTTAAACTGTCCTTCCTGACATACAAATAGGTAACTGATAAGTAATAAATGTTTCATAGAACACAATACGTAGGCTACCTACAACGTGGATTATTGGTTATGACTGAGTTATGATTTTCTCTTGGTCTTTAGGGAATCTGAAGAACGACAAATTCGGAGATTTAAACTTGTTGTTACTGCAATTTTCGTCATTGCACACATTGCCTTTATTCCGACGCATGATTAAAACGTTATTATAACATCTCGCATCCCTTTAAAGCACGTGCTGGCTGTATCAACCCTATGACCAGTGCCTTGCCTGCCGCTTGGGCGCTAGTGTCGCGAATGTTGGCAAAAAAAGTGTTGAAGTTGCGCGACTGTAAGTATTAGACTGTGGTTTTCACCATCCTTTGTGATGATTTCATCAGATGTGGCAACATAGTAACTGACGCAATCATGAGAATCGTACTCCAGTTCCAAGTAGCTTGGCACTCCCATGCTCCAGCTGATAGGTGATAAGTACTGCACTAGCTCTCGATTTTCTAGGCCAAAGCCACAGACGTTTTGGTAGTACAGTAGGAATAGGAAACGTAATGACTTAATTCCTATATTTCCAACTGGAATAAAGTGTCGCAGCAAAATCTCGTCTCCGTTTTCAGTTCTGAGCAATTCTGTCCATCTCTTCCCGTGATGTTCCTGCCCTCCTCATTTCAACATCTACATTACTCTTGTTCAGTTATTTTTGGTTTTCCTTTTCTTCTGCTGCCTTGAGAGTTCTTTTTATAACATTTTTCTCAAGAGAGTTTTCCTTGCAAAGAGTTTGGCCAATCCATCTTCTGTACGAAAGTACAAAAATACAGGCGATAAGATACTGTACTTGACGCATGACATAGTATCGAGGTTAAAATCTTCCAGGATGATTCACGAGGATTTACCGTCATTTACGGAGCTTATTTCCGAAGACGTTCTAAGCTCCTCTGTAAAAAACCGATTTCCTCTCATCACACAGAAGATGCTTTACAATTACGATGCAAAAGCGCACATTGCACTAGACGTTACTGTTTACATTAGTCATGTCAATTGATGCCCATAGGAGCAAGCGCGCGCTTTAGAGCTCAGGAGAGCCTGAGCGCTTTACAGCGGAAAGGAAAGAGACAGAAGAAAGAGGTAGTATATGCCGCTTTGTCGAGCTATATTCAGGGATGGCCAGCACTGATTCAATAGATAAAGGGAAGACAATTTATTAAAACTATATCCATGTTAATTTTTATATTTGTCTGAGAAGTATAAGTGCATTATAAGAATGTAAGTTTTAATTTTAATGCTCATTTTTCATAAGTTTGATTTTTTTATCCAAAAGAAATATTTTCTCAACTTTTTTTTATAGAAAAGTGAAATTTTCAGATGAAGGCCTATTTATTTAGTAGCCTTACAGAATGTTTTCGTAAATCTAATATACCGTAAATACGTATTACTGAAAATAGTGTATTGAAAATTTTGAAAATATTCGCATGGAAATTGTTTGTAAGGAAATTAATTAAAAAAAGGCAACTACTGTTACATCATAAGCAAAAGATATGTGCCCATGTGTTGTAAAAATGTCAGCTCTATAGCTTCAGCACATTTCGAGAAAATAATTAAATATTCTAATGATAGGAAGTTGCTCACCAATATCACCTTAAGAGCATAATGCGATAAGAGTTTTGTTATGTAATATTAGTTACACTTAAAACATATACAGCACCTAGGTAACTTTGCTTTGTACTGTAATATTGTTTTGATTAGTTTATTGATTACTTTTGTAAGGCTAAAGATACCATCAATATAAATTCCAACTTATCATGTCATACTAAATCTCTTTTTTTGGGATATCACTTTCTTTATGAATGATGTGTTTCATCCATTTAGTACAGTATAGTTGTATTACTATGGAATTTATGTGAATATTCCTTCTTAACTCTTCCATATTAAGAAATTGGTATTAGTACTTTTGTTTTATAGACAATATAGATAATATCAAACAGAAAGAAGCCATATAAAAATAACGACATAAAATTTCACGTTCCGTTTGAAGTTTGTGCACCACTGTTTTCTTAATCCAACAGGCTGCTTATTCATACACACAACCCTTCCTCTTTCCATGCTTAGCGCTTGATGCCCGCTCACGACGTCAAGGTCAGAAAAATACGCTTTCTTTGGCATCACTGGTTTACATCATTCTTTGATTGGTGACCGTAATGTTTGCAATTCAAATGCACAATAGCTATAAAATATCGTTTGCAATGCAGTAATTTATAAAAACAACTTCATTTTAATCTTTAAGTGTACATATTGAGTCACTTCCCACAGACTGTCATGTTAAATTTACAGTCCCATAACTTTTGTCCCTATGCTGACTTACTTTTGCCTCCTCTTTCTAAAGATATACGGCATTACCGCCTTTTCAATTCACCATGATAGAAGGTTCCCTTGTGACTGTAAGTAGTAAAAAGGCATGCGACGAAGAGAACAAAGAAGAAGCAGGTGTATAACAGTGAAGGATAGCGGAGGTAATCCAAACCCAAGTCCAGCGACTGAGAGAGATATTGATAAAGTTCTAGGTATGTTGCAGAAAAAAGTACAGGAGGCTTGCATAATGTTAAAAAAAATATGGTTTACTGTAGATAGACAATGGAGACAGGGAAAAATATGGAGATGTAAACGAGTTAGGATAGAGGAATACAATATAAGATATTTAACTATAGCAATTTTATTTTCCACCTTTGCTTATCTTAATGTTATTGTATTTACATTAACGTTTTCGATACTCTTATTATATCATCTTCAGATGTTAGGATGTTATGTCAACATATGTGATGAAAACTTAGACTCATTTTGTGTTGTGGGTTATTCAAAGGCAAAGAACATATCATGATTTCCTAGTCTGGCTAGGGTTGATCGTTACTGTGAATTAACCTAATTCAGTGTCTCTAGTTACTTGTTAAGTTTCTGTTAAAATTCACTATGAAGGCCCGTGTAGGACAGTGTAAAATTATGTGAGAACAATGATATAACATGAATAATTTCAAGGGTAAAATTGTTCCGGGGCCGGGTATCGTTCCCGGGACCTCTGGTTGAACGTACCAGCGCTCTACCACTGAGCTAACCGTCAGCCCACGCGAGTTGTGTGGATATAAAGGGAAAAGTTGAGACGGTGTCGGGTGAAGTTCCCGGGTAGCTCAGTGGTAGAGCGCTGGTACGTTCAACCAGAGGTCTTGGGATCGATACCCGGCCCCGGAACAATTTTTCCCTTGAAATTATTCAAATCTGCTTTACAGGGAGCTTCACCTGAAAGACTAGATTTGCATAATATATACGTTACTGTGTACATTAACAGAAAACCACAATTCCAAGTCACACAGAGATTGTGTGCACTCGTTGTGGGTCTCCGGCGTTTCGTCAGCCCACGCGAGTTGTGTGGATATAAAGGGAAAAGTTGAGACGGTGTCGGTTGGAGTTCCCGGGTAGCTCAGTGGTAGAGCGCTGGTACGTTCAACCAGAGGTCCCGGGATCGATACCCGGCCCCGGAACAATTTTTCCCTTGAAATTATTCAAATCTGCTTTACAGGGAGCTTCACCTGAAAGACTACATTTGCATAATGATATAACATGTAAATATAAAAAAGTGAAGTAAACACTATAAAACTTTATAAACACTATAAAAGCACTTTGAATACTTATATGGTTGCCCGTGTTAGCCTGTTGGTCGTTGAATTGGGCTGCTTCTGCTGATCTTAGTTAATAACACTGTCTCAATAACGCACTTTTTTATTCACTGATTTATCTATAGTTTTGGTACTATGTATTATTGGAGTCTTTGTAGACTTATCACTTTTTTAAAATTATGTTGTTCTTATAGGCTACTGTGAAAATCATTGATACATTTACTATGTGTCGGTAATTAGACGTATGTGGTACAAGATGATTTTCTGTTGAGTCCGTGAATCTAGTACAGCCATACGTGTAATTTTAGCTGTTGTCGAACTGTTCTTGTTTGGTGCTTAGTTGGGTCCCAGCCAAGCACCAAACTATAGATAAATCAGTGAATAAAAAAGTGCGTTATTAAGACAGTGTTATTAACTAAGATCAGCAGAAGCAGCCCAATTCAACGACCAACAGGCTAACACGGCCAACCATATAAGTGTTCAAAGTGCTTTTATAGTGTTTATAATGTTTTATAGTGTATACTTCGCTTGTTTTATATTTACATGTTATATCATTGTTCTCACATAATTTTACATCGTCCTACACGGGCCTTCATAGTGAATTTTAACAGAATCTTAACAAGTAAAACTAGAGACACAGAATTAGGTTAATTCACAGTAACGATCAACCCTAGCCAGACTAGGAAATCATGATATGTTCTATGCCTTTGAATAACCCACAACACAAAATGAGGCTAGATTTTCATCACATATGTTGACATAACATCCTAACATCTGAAGATGATACAATAAGAGTATCGAAAACGTTAATGTAAACACAATAACATTAAGATAAGCAAAGGTGGAAAATAAAATTGCTATAGTTAAATAATATAAGCTTATCGGTATCACCAAAAATGAAACCAATATAAGATAGAAAAATGATTAAGGAAGTACAAACAAAGTCGTGTGAATTAGTGGTAAGTAAAATAGTGAAAGAATCCGATCTGGTAATGATTCGAACCTACAATGGTGGAGAGATGCTTAGCGATAAGTTTAGTTAGTTAGAAAAGATTATTGGATTGGAGAAAATTGATCAAAATAGGAGTAGTAAAGTGTCAATAAATTGTGAATGAGTTAAATCAAGTCTTTATATTATGATAAATTTATTTTAAATGCTCAATCAATATGATTTATCTATTAGCAAATGTTTTATTTGCTGTTACACCTTAAACAGATACGAACGTTTTCGCCTGTACGGCATCATCAGATATTTGAAAATTGACGAAATGTAAACTTAATCCATTAAATTGTACAAAGTAATATGCATAACAAAGTTGATTGATTTTATCATGGGTTTTATGTAGTGGAAAACTTATTGGTAGAAATGTTCATTTTTGAATTTGTATAATTTGTTTTGCTGAAAAATAAAGTATGAAATTTAAGATTGTGCATGTGAATATTAACACATGTAACTCATGTTACACTGTTTGTTAAAATATCACTTAGGATTGTAAAGCTAAAATTGATAAAATTTATAGACATTATTAATATAAATTAAAATATTTTTCCCTCATTATGATTTTCCTTTAACTTGTCATTTTTCCGCAATTGTACTTTTATTACTAGATTTTTTTTCCATTTAGTATTTTGTCTATGTTGTAGAATAACGTTTTGTTTGTTATAAGTTCTTTCTCATCGTATAATGTATTACCACATTAATTACATTCTCATTGTCAAGTATTTCCTTTCCTTGCGATTCAAATGTATTTTGGTTCACGAAGCCGTAGGACTGAAGCCGGATGATCTATGGCGATTCTATGGCGTGTCCTTGGCATCAACCCCTTTGATTTCATTACCCCCCTTTGATTTGATTACCTGGTTGGATTTTTCCGAGGTTTTCACCAACTAAAAGGCAAATGCCGGGTAATATTTTGACGAATCCTCGGACCTCACCTCATCTCACTACGTCTTGCCAAAATATTATAAAAAAATGCACAAAATTGTAAAAATTGTAGAAAATTACTAAAATGTAAAACTATAAAAATTGGTAAAAATTGTAATTTTAATATTGTAAAATTTTGACTTGTTCCACATCTTAAAGCTTCATTGCTCATGTAAGATGTATGGAATAAAATGAATGAATGAATGAATGAATGAATGAATGAATGAATGAATGAATGAATGAATGAATGAATGAATGAAGCACTTTCTCTTCAGCTGTCCGAACGATCATTCTTAGAGATGTGACTTACATTTCGCTGTTTTACATATTAACCACCATGCAATTTAATGATTTTACTACCTAATGGTAAGCCATACCTGAAACATATGCCTATGTATTGAATATATTATTTATTTCTTTTGTCTTCGTATTAGCAAAACGCCGGTAGATTTGTTAAGCTATACGTAACGCATTGCCGGCAGATACTTTTGTCAAGCTATACATAGCGTCTCGGGCTATGCCCGTATCTCACGCTGGTTGGCTATCTGCTGTGTAAGAGAGGTGGGGTGGGGATACTAGAGTTGTGTTTACCGACACCTTCGGACCAACGAATAGGGATTATAAAGAATGGACACTCCGCGTCGATACCTTTGATGTAGTCAGACTTATTTCAATGACCTTCAAGCCAGCTAAAGCGTGAGATTCTGCTTTCTCCCTAGAGTTGGCGCTGACATCACACAGTCGACACAGCGGAAATATAGCACATATAATTAATACAAACTAGGTACATTATGTACTCAAATAAAATGAATTGGATCCATAAAATAATAATTCCGTTATTAACTTTGTAATGAGAGTTGAGACGTTGACCCCAACAATAATTAAAATATGTAATGATTTGATAGCACTGAAAATGGAAAAACAAAACTCTTACGAGAAGTAAAACCATATACCTATATTATATTATATATTATACAAATATTAAACGAATTTGATACTTAATTTTATAATGTATTATATTATTTTATAATATAATTTATTACATCTGAAATATAAAAAAAATATTATTACAACTAGTTCGTCACTGAGAAATAAGGAAAAGCTGTTAACTTGAATTTATTTGAAGCAAAGCGTTACTGGATTATGCAATAAGGTAGACGATGTTTGAATCCTGTGTCTCAACTCTATTCTCAATTATTACTTCACTCTTTGTGAAAGTGTTTGAATGTAAATTGTATTTTTATACTGAATCATGTACTAGGTTACATACATCTTGTAAAAGGCATGGGTCCATTTTGCGACCTGGTACTTAAATAAATATACATTTCTGGGGGGGGGGGGAAATCTCAATTATTATCTTAGCCTATGCTCGATTACACTAACCTCTAGCGCTTGAAAGTAGAATTAACCGCTGGCACACAGAGAAACAAAATACACGCAAATTCGCTCAGTGTCCATTCTTTATAATCCCTATTCGCTGTTCGGACTGCAGTGAATGCAGACCGTACGGCAAAGTTGAAGAAGATAACGATTTCACGTTTTTTCGTGGTGTGTTGTGTTCTTTTTATTTTGACAAAAACGTTATTTTTCAGTGAATGTGCTGGCATATTATTGTGATTTTAAGACTGTGTAGTGTGCTTATTTAAACTGTTTCTGTTTTAAGACGAATATGAAAAAGAACTGTGTTAAATATCTGCAAAATAACAGTTTTATAAAATTTAGTTCCTCTGTTTTCAAATACAATATAAGTTAGAAACAATTTCCTTCACTTAATGAAGCTTATCCTTTCTTGTGTAAAAAAAAACGTGTGAAAACTGAACTATGTGTTTTGTGCTAGAGGCAAGAATACCGTAATATTTCTGGACTTACGAAAATGTACGAATTCATGTTGAATACAGGAATCGGCGATTCCTGCACAGAAATGTTCACTCTCTTTAAAATTATTCTTACTACTCCCTTCACTACTGCTCAGATGAAAGGTGTTTTTCTATCCTGAATAAAATGAAGACTTTTCTAAGAAGCACAATGACGCAAGATCTTCTTGCTGATTTGGCAATGTTAAGCGTAAAAAAGTTATTATTGAAAATGTTGTTAATTTTAATGATAACGTGATTCATATATTTCCTAGCCGCAAAGAAAGAAGACAAGATTTCGTGCTCAAATACAATTGTGAATAGAACAGTGAAATGTTATCTCAGTAAATTTAATAACACAAACGGCCACTCTTATAAATTGAGGGAAAGAAGACAGAGGACGGACACTGGAAAGTTTTCTTTTCTCAATCGTACTATCAGGGACTGGAATGCTTTACCTGCAGAGTTACTAAAGGCTTTACCAACAAGCAAAAATATATTTAAAAATAGGCTTAAGGACTTTACTAATAGTCGATAATTATACACAGTATTTAAAGGGTGTAATTGATATTTTGTTATTGAACTGTTCTATCAGTGAAGAATTATGTTGTGTCAGTGAAGTGTGTTGTGTCAGTGAAGTGTGTTGAGTAGGTGAAACGTGTTCCTGTCAGTGAAGCTTTATAGTTTATAGTGGCAGTGCAAAATATTTGAACAGTGAACTGTTTTTGAAGTGTTAGTGAAATCAGGATAGAATCAGTGAAATGTGTCGTAATTCCAGTGCAGTGAGTGAGTTGACAGCGAAATGAGTGTAGTGTTGAAAGGTACTTGTGCAGATATGAACATATCATACTCGTGGGTTTTAGTTCGAACATAGGTTTAAGGTACAAATTAGATTTACTTTAAATGTTATTTTAACTGATCGTGCTTCATTTAATTTAGGATGCTCCCTGTTATTATTATCATTATTATTATTATTATTATTATTATTATTATTATTATTAATTATTATTGTTAGTATTAATTATTATTATTATTATTAATTGTGTTTATTATTGTCATTATTGAGTGTAATTAGTTACCACTGCCACCGGTTATATACCCATTGCAGTGTGAATAAATACATACATACACATACAAACAAACATAGTGTTTTTAATTTAAATTTTATAATGTGTAGTGTTTCAAAGCTTTAATTATAAACAAACCTAAATATCAACGACAATAGCAGCAGCAGAACCAAGAAGGACTGGATCAGTGGTTGGTTACGGCTTCAGCTTCAATGCAGATAAAATTTATTAATAAAATTAATTTTTGCTGTGGTACATAAACATAATAACACTGTATATTGAAAATTTTAGTGTAGCCCTACCAAGCTAAAATCTCACGAACGGCCACTGTTACCTCAGCGAATAGGGATTGTAAAGAATGGACACTGAGCGAATTTTCCTGTGTTTTGTTTCTCTGTGCGCCAGCGTTTAGTTACACTTTCAAGCGCTAGAGGTTAGTATAATCGAGCATACGCTAAGATAATAATTGAGTATAGAGTAGAGACACAGGATCCAAACATCGCCTACCTTATTGCATAATCCAGTAACGCTTTGCTTCAAATAAATTCAAGTTAACAGCTTTTCCTTATTTCTCAGTGACAAACTAATTGTAATAGTAATTTTTTATATTTCCGATATAATAAATTATATAATAAAATAATATAATACATTATAAAATTAAGTATCGAATTCGTTTAATATTTGTATATAATATAATATAGGTATATGGTTTTACTTCTCATAAGAGTTTTGTTTTTCCATTTTCAGTGCTATCATATCATTACATATTTTAATTGTTGGGGTCAACGTCTCAACTCTCATTATAAAGGAACTCTAGAGTCTAGACATTACAGTTAATGACGGATTTATTATTTTATGGATCCAATTCATTTTATTTGAGTACATAATGTACCTAGAAGTATTAATTATGTGTTATATTTCCGCTGTGTCGACTGCTAGCTGGTGTGATGTCAGCGCCAACTCTAGGGAGAAAGCAGAATCTCACGCTCTAGCTGGCTTGAAGGTCATTGAAATCAGTCCGGCTACATCAAAGGTGCCGACGCGAAGTGTCCATTCTTTATAATCCCTATTCGCTGGTTATTCAATAAAGTTTTTGTACCTTTTAGATTCAAGGAACACATTATTACTTTATGCTAAGCTTCCTTCCATCGTTTACTTTTTAAGATTTATTATTGTGGAACAGTGATTTTGTTACTTTTAGAAAATATTTTATGCGCAGTACTTACCAAAAATGATAGCTTTAAACAGTATGTCCACATTTAATTGTGTCCTTAACCTTGATATCGCTGTGTTACATTTCAGAATTCCGTAAAACACAACACACATTTAAATCGTTGTCTTCTAGTAAAGACATTTTGTTTACTAAGTTGTTGCAAAGCGGTAATCTCATTTCCTTCGTTTGTGAACAGAACGATACAAAACTCCTGTGCTTTACTTCCATAAAAACCACAATAAATTTAAACTTGATCCTCATGAATACCATACGAGACAAAACTACAGTTTCTTTCTAAATACTCCCAGATGCCACACAACTGCTGGATTAAAACACAGCAGAAATTTTGGACCCAAAATATATAATACATTAATTAGAGCTTACCCTGAGCTAAGTACACTTAACACACATAGATTTAAGAAACAAATCAGATTAATTATTTAATTGTTTAAGCTACTTGAGTTAAAAATTGATACTCTAATATTCATGTACTTTTGTATTTTCTATTTGTATATAGACCCTGTTATTACATGCTGTATGTATTTTACCATTTATTAATATGATTGTGCTCAATGAACTCTCTTAATTTTGTGATATATTTTGTATAACTGATCTGAACTGCGCCCGAGCACGAGCTTCTGCTCTTTCGGGGTGCAATGCCTAATGTAGCTCAAGTGTATAGTATTAAATAAATATTATATATTGTATTATATTTAACATCGTATTAAACTGAAATAACCTTTGTGTCTTACTTATACCACAGACAGTCACGAAGCTCGAGTTGTGAGGGTGCTAGGAGCAATAGACTGTGCCGGTACTATTTCGCATTGTCTGTAATGAGGCGATATTAGCGATCCTAGTGGTTAGCAACTATCTATGGATGCATATTTACTACGTATTGAGCTTCGTGACTACATACTAGACTGTGTTTATACATTATAGTGGTTTTATTCCTTGGATACGAGATAGCCTATATGTATAAGGACGTACACTACACCAGCGCGGACTTTAGGCATTTAGGCCTATAACGTGCCCACAGACCTTGCTTGGTTTGTGCATATGTTATTTCATAGGTATGAGAGTAGACTGCATAACTTGGAGATGTTTTAGTATTTGTTTTACGGACGAGAACTGTGTTGCCTGCTGTTTCTCTATTGTAGGACTGATGTATGGAATGTTGCTATTGCCTTTTAAATTGATGGACATTATGTCTTCTGTCGTGTTCGTTGTTGTAGCTCTGGTTATGTTGCTGGTGCTTGGTGCTTATGAATTATGTTGAGAATGATGGCGACACTGTTTTGGAGATAGAACGACAGTACATTAGTGAGATACATTGTTATTTAGCGAGTGGTGTTTGCATTTACTGCAAGGAAATGCAGACGTTACTCTGCAGATTTTAGAGGGTTTATTGTGGATGTCATTATTTAGAACAGGGATATCCTGAACTAACACCAACAGATAGCGCACGTGTACTTTGAGGGATGTGCTTTGCGTGCGCATTTGTTTTTCGGTATATAAACATTGGGGATATATGTAGTGTATTAGTATACTAAATACTCTTAAAAACAATTAAAAATGACAAAATTTTTTATGTTCCTATATGTAAAAACCAGGGAAAGCTTTTTGTCTTCAATCAGGTCCCGAAATATTCTGAATATATGCTTTAAACTTTAATACATATAAGTAATTAAATTGCACCTCGAAAGTGCTAGCTATTAAATAAAAGTAACTACTTCAAGTAAGGAATTGTTGACTGTTTCATTTTGGAAGAGGAAAAAGAAACATTAATAAAAACATATGCAACCTCGACAGCGAGCTACTGTGTGTTAGCTTAGATTATATGCAGTAGTTGTAGGAGTCTCCGAAGTTTACGCCTGCAGTAAACTCTCGATAAACTGGAATGTTTATTATCCAGGACGAGCCGTAGTGAAATCCATTTCGTGAATAATGTTTTTAATGTTCTGTACCCTAATTATTAAAACGATGTTTTAACTTCAAATTTTCAAAACCATCCCACATAGTATTCAAAACTGCATGTCCTTAACCTACAAAACGCACGACTAATCATGATAGCTACTGCGATCATATTATATCATCCTATTAAGAATTGCATTTGATCTTTCTGCAACTACAGAAAAAGTACAAGGAATTCAATCTCGATAGTCCCTTCCCTATAAAAAAAAACACATTGGTGGCTGCATATCCTGTTTTTAGCGTACGGTTCTTAAATACTGATGATTAAAGAGGGCAATATTCACCCTCGACATAGTTTCTATTTTTTTATTCGTGCCTTTCGTTCTCAAAGTTCTCATTTAGGTTCATGAACATTTAATTTACTCGTATCTATATTCTGCATACTGCAGATTTCCGTACCCATCTCGGGGAATCCCTCAATGTTATGCAGGTTTACAGTGACCTGGTCTACCCCTATTGAAAGTTGAAACATAATGCGAAACTCTTATAAGGTTTGTCAACTCGTCTTCCTAACATATGAAATACATACTTTTCTGGAATTCGCCCCCTTCATCCCTTAGCCATGGTTACACTGTGTGTGAGAGAGTAACTATCTTCTTTTTTTTTAATTTTATAACCCGATTACAATAGGAACCATTTTGCTGTTCTGTTGCAGTTTCTTTACCGAGTTTCTAGATGAAGCTTGTGTGTTTAGTTTGCTAAAGAAAAAAAATTATATTTCTGTGGTATGGAAAAAAAAGTGAAAATCCATTATGTCATATGATAATTTGAGAGGTAAACTCTGTGAAACTTTTGGATTTAAATTGAATAGTAGTGGAGAAGTGCTTGACAGAATAAAAATGCGTATTTAGTGTTGCAGAAAAACATTGTTACTAAACATAGAGCAGCACCTAATTCTAAGCATGTGAATGCACACACATGTTTAAAATCAAGATGAAGCCGTATTAACTAGATGAATCTTCATACTTTTTCTATTTGTGTTTGTATCAAAAATCCCCGGAGAAATGAACGCAATAAATTATAAGCCTACATAATAAATATGTTCGTAAATAACTAAAATAGCATTGTTTTGTAATACGATACAGTATATATATGTATATATATATATATATATATATATATATATGCCCACTACATTTTATAAGTACTTATGCTTATTAGTTATTACCCTACACAAATTAAATTCAATAATAATTGTGTATTACAGTATATTAAAACTTTCTTTAAATCGATCAAAGATCGAGTAATCTATTAAATTCAAATCGTTAATCGATTAACTATTTTGATCGATCGACAACACTAATAATTACGAACATTAAATCCAGACTTTTGAGATGGGCAGAGCATGTAGCACGTATGGGCGAATCCATAAATGTATATAGAATGTTAGTTGGGACGCCGGAGGGAAAAAGACCTTTGGGGAGGCCGAGACGTAGATGGAAGGATAATATTAAAATGGATTTGAGGGAGTTGAGATATAATGATAGAGACTGTATTAATCTTGCACGGGATAGGGACCGATGACGGGCTTATGTGAGGGCGGCATTGAACCTGTAGGTTCCTTGAAAGTCATTTGTAAGTAAGTAAATAATAATTTACAGTGGAAACATTCTTAGGTTAATAATTTTCGTGATTGTGTCGAAAACCGTAGATCCAGATCGTCCCTAAATTCTGTATTCTAAAATGTAACGAATTAATATCTGCATAGCAAATGTCAGTGACCAAACCACTTATTTTTTAATGATCGTGAATATTTTAGACTTGGAATAATGTTCCAACATTAGGGAAAGGGAATATCGCTGTTTATGACCGGTCATAGAAATTTCCTGCAATCCGATTACAACAATGGCTGGCGAATTCTCTCTATCAAAATTGAACGGAATAACAACTATGTTGCAGATGTCCGTAACCAATTAACTGGGAAGTATGAACACAATTTTTCACTTCATCAGACACCGTCTCAATTTTTCACTTTTAAATGCACCCAGTATAATAACATATTACACTACTCCGACCTCATATGTACACAGACAATTAGCTGCAATTATTGTTCTTCCTTGAACAGACATCAACCCACACAGTGTTGGTGCCAAAGGAAAGAGATGTTCATTTGTGGAAATAGCAGGTTAAGTGACTGCAATTTAGATGCTTCAATGTTTATTCGTTATTATCTGAACAGCGTAAAGACAGACCCATTCACCGTGATGTTTTACCCAAGTCATACGGATTTCGTAGAGTTAATGGAGTCATGCATTATGGTGAAATAAACGTTAATATTCCATTTCCTTTTGTTGTTACAGAAAATATAACTAGTGAGATTTCTTACTTAAGAACCTTTATCGGGCCACTGGCGTAGCTCAGTCTGAAAAGGCGCTTGCCAGCCGATTCGGAGTTGCGTTCGGGCGCGGGTTCGATTCCCGCTTGGGCTGATTACCTGGATGGGTTTTTCCAAGGTTTTCCCCAACCATAAGGCAAATGTCAGGTAATCTATGGCGAATCCTCGGCCTCATCTCGCCAAATATCATCTCACTATCACCAATCTCATCGACGCTAAATAACCTCGTAGTTGATACAGCGTCCTTAAATACGAACGTTAAAAATCCCTTTTTTACAATAATCTTTGTCGCTACAGTCCCTTAAAGACTCAGACCTACCAGCCGACTGCTGGCCTCTGCCGCAACAGAGGTGGTCGATCATCTAACCAGATTGAGGTTACCGTGTGGTTAGCACGGTGAATCCCTCAGCCGTTATAGCTGACTCTCATTCCATTTATTGTATCTACCCAAGTTCATCACAATGCTGGGTAGTCACCGGTCCCGTACATTGGCCGAAATTTCAAGAGAAAATTTATTTCCCTATGAAGGCTCTAAACAGCGCGCATTCCGTAACCCGAATCCTAGAAAGAATGTCTTAAGGGGGAGGATGGTATTCTTTTTAACTTTTTTCCTATTTGGTGTAAAATATTAATTTTTTGTATGTAGAGAGCTCATAGCTGTGGCAACTCAACCAAATAAAAATATTTTGAGAAACAAATTATTTGGAGGCCCGAATTTAAAAAACATATACCCAATGCAGGATTGTACTAAAACCGATATATCTAAACCGTTTGGAAAGATAGATTCAAACAGTTATTTGCAATGTATTTGCAAAAGCATGTTCTGCAAACTGTCTGTAACAGAATTTTGATATTAGTCCCTAAGTTTGTAAAATAAACAATTAAACTTTAATAACAATTTTCTGATTTCCTTTCTTGGAAACAAACGGACGTATTTTTGAAATGAAATCAATTGACAAAATTCTGTTACAGAGAAAAGTTTCCTAATAGTCTAAAGAATATGTATTCTAAATTTCATGCAAATATTGTTAATAGTTCAGAAATTATATTCATTTTTGTCTGGCAATGTAGCAAAAAAATGAAGTTACTGGAAACCGATAAAAGCGGGCATGTGATTTAAAAACCATAGCGCAGGAAGTTTAAAAATGACGTCTCAACATCCAATAAGGGCACAAATACTCACAAAATGTTATGCAATGCATTCAACAAATATCAAAGAGTATTTTAAAGAAAA
Organism: Periplaneta americana; assembly: GCF_040183065.1. Classification (NCBI taxonomy): domain Eukaryota; kingdom Metazoa; phylum Arthropoda; class Insecta; order Blattodea; family Blattidae; genus Periplaneta; species Periplaneta americana. The sequence continues at coordinate 67,861,832 of NC_091122.1, read as the reverse complement.
ACATTTTTTTTATTTAATTTACCGGAAACAACAATAAAAGTAAATCCATAACGCAGGAAGTTTAAAAATGGCGACTCAACATCCGATAAGTGCACAAATACCCACAAAATGTTATGCTACGCATTCCACACATATCACAGAGTATTTTAAAGATTTGTTTTTTTAAATTTACTCATTTTTCACCAAAAAATACCATCCTCTCCCCTTAAACTACGGCGCCGGATTAACAACTTATATAAAGACATATTTCTCATATTAAGCTCTTAATCATTATTCTGTTCGTTTTTTTTACCCAATTCAAACTAAGTTGACCATTTACAAAATATTATACTATGATTTCTTTCATAGAACATATTTATTTTCCTTGGAGCTAGAAATAACTTGTAATTTTAATTCGTAAAATCTTGTAAGCTGCATGGATTTATATTTAGTAATTATTTATATTTTATTAATTGTGACTACATTGAATGTCGCAATTATTTACTTTTTAATCTAACGCTGAAAGGGAGAATAATAAAATTGAATCGCTCCATGCAGAAAGGGCTTCAGTCCATTAGACCTGGTTTTGAGAAAACTAAGGAAAACAGTCTGTACTTTGTATTCCTTTCTGCATAGAACTCTGAGCCTGACGCTTCAGTTTCTGTCTTTCCAAGCATTGGACTGAATATCTTTCTGCACAGGCTGATGGAACCATCCATAAAGATATGATTTCCATCGATATCTCGTTTTTTTTTAAATTTGTGACTGAAGCCCTTTCTGCATGGATCGATTCAATTATTCTATGAAGAAGAGATAAACATAGTAGGCCTAATTATTACTAATCAGAATCTTTGTCACATTCAAAGACACCCACAAAATGTTCCAAATTAACTACCATAACATTACAATACGTTACATATAACCATGATGAAACAGAGGAGTTTATTTCGAAGGCCGGTTCACGAGAAACTTGTGAGAACATTATACAGTACTTGCAAAGTCAACACGCGAGAAAGTGCTTAATGCAACAGAAAGTTATCTTTACGACGGGCACTTAGCTACTGTTGCTCTTAAATCAGTGTTGACAGTATTAAGGAACGGAGAGCCCGTAGTAAGATTTTTTTTTTAAATATCAGAAGTCAACCTCATATAACTTTGAAATATCGTGTTAACTTTCCAACAAAAGAAAGCAGTTGTGCACCGTACACAAATATTTTGTTTCACTCCAGCCTACGTGAAATTGTCTATTATCGCACATCCACTTCAGGATCAAATAACATTTTATTATTGTTGTAGCCATAAAGCAGAGTATAAGGAACAGCCTTTGATTTCGAAGATTTTAGCGACGAATCGCAGCGTTTTTAGGAATAATTTGGACACTGCCTTTTCCTTATGCTTATGACCTCACGAAGCCTTTTGTTCGAATTGTTATACAGTCTCATAATTTTCTGAAATAAAAATTATAAGCATACAGCAAAAATTGCAATGAAATAATTTTTTCCAGAAGATTCCCAGTAAAAAAGAACATATGAGGCATTGACATGGGAAAGGTCGTAACAGCCAAAAATTCGAATTTTTAGGTTTTTCATTGAGAAGGTAGTAAATGGCCATGCCAATGGCACAGAGAAGGTAGTATGTCCATATGTAATGAAACGAAGTTGGAAACGTAGTCACTAGATGTTGTAAGTTGTATGTGCACAGCTGTTGGCGCGGAGAAGGTAGTAACTCCTTTTACAACATCAGAGTGTGTCTAGACAAATATGGGCTGATAACTGTGCAGGGCAGAATAAGAATCGGATGATTCTAATCGTCCTGATTTACATTATTGCCAAGAAACATTTTGATTCTGTGGACTTGAAATTCCTGGTTTCAGAACATTCCTACATGCCATGTGACAGGGAATTTGGCATCATAGAGAAAAGAAAAAAAAAAGATGCAAGACCATGGTTCCAGAAGAGGTAAGGCCTAATAATGTAATGATTAAGGATGAGGATTTCTTCGACTTTTCTGCAGAATGTGACAAGTTTTTGAATACAACTCCTATCAAATCAGCACCCTCAACTGGATTAGACTCTCAAGAGCTGATTTTCCTCTAATAAAAACAAGACAGTCATTTAATGACCTAGAAATATGGATAGAGCACAGGATGTTTAAGAAAGGACAGTCACTAACGTCAATCACTAACTTGCAGTGCTTGCAACGCCTTGAAAGAAGACCAGTCGTCCCTGACGCCAAAAAGAGAGACTTATCTATGTTAGACTTCCTCGATGAAAAGTATCATGCATTTTACCGAAAAATTTGTGCATAATGTATAAATAACGTTAATTCTCAGTTTGGCTAAGGAGTGATTTCAATGTTGTATTTTCATAAAATAGGATTTCACAGATAAATCTGTGCCAGACTTTTCAAATGTCATATGTAACACAAACATGAGTGTATGCCTTTCATTTAAAGCAGTTTCTGTAATAACGTAAGTGAGAAAGTGTTCATAAATTTGTTTTTTGCTTCCCCTGAAAAATTTTGTTTTTGGCAGTTACTACCTTTCCCATGTCAGCGCCTCATATGTTCAATCAGTAATTTAGAGTTAAATTAAATAAATCAGATATTTTGCTTGTAGAAACACGCACGTGGATGAGAATTTTAAAAATAAATTACACAATTTTATAAAAAAAATTTTTTGCACAAAAATGTCTTCTTTTCCTCCGCAAGAGAGTGGGCATCTGCAAAAGCACTCAGGAAAGAATGGCCTATTATGTACAGTAGTGGCAAAAAAAACCGGACCGACCCTTGTAGTTGATTTCAGAGCCTTGTTCACTCCAGAGAACGACAGACTGCTAACTAAAACTTTCGTGGTTCGAATCCTGCCTGGGAAGGAAACGTTTTTTTGTTCCTTATTCAAATTTATTCTCAATACTTTTCGATTGCTGGTAAAATTCATGTTCTGGGAATAATAAGTTAATTAAGTAGTAAAATATTTTATCACCAGCAATGGAAAGAGCACACTTCACTCCATCACCAAATATCAATCTACCATTGCTTTCTCCTTCATTCAGATCTAGGTTATCTGAGCTTAATATTCAGTTATAGCAACAATGCAGACGATGTTTCTTAGAATGCTACTATCACGTACTTTCCATAGGCCAAAATAGCCTTCGTAGTGACACCTCCTCTTTAAGTTTTCTCTGGAGGGTAGAGGGCAGGACACTACTTGTGGCGACTAGAAGTTCTGCCGTACTTTGTATCAACCACAAAGATAACACATCCTTCCTCTCAGCAGTGCTGTAGTTAGCGCATGTTTGAGCGAACTCAGTTCTTTTCAAGTCAATTAGGAGTAATATGCTGTTATTAAAAAGTAAAAGTTACTTCGGTATCATATGACATGCTCATCAACAGGGAACGGATTTATATGGACTAAAAATATATGAAATATGTAAATATATATGTAGTTATTTTTACCAAAATATGGAATTAAATATGGATTTTTACCAAAATATGGAATTAAATATGGACTTAAAATTATAAAAAAATGACTATGTACGTTAAATATTGGTACATTTTAATCAAACTAAACAAAAAATATAATGGACGTACCTTATCTTCCAATGTAGTTTCAACAAAACACAATTTTTATTGTCTGTTACCATAACAATAGGTTACAAACATTTCTTTCAAGTGCTGAAAAGTGAATCTTCTTCTATTGTCTCTGAGGATAGATTTATACTGACTAAAAGAGCGTTCGACGTCACAAGAAGTAACTGGTACATAATTCAATTTCACAATGTCTGCTGGGGATAAGTCCAAGTTAATCTTCACTGTTGATTCACCACTCATCACAGCAACAACCTTTTGTAGTTCTTCATATCCAGGGTTTTTTGAAAGTACAGTGTCCACCTTAGCTCTTACTGCATCTGCAACTTTACCTCTACCACGATTCAGTTGTTCCACAGTACTATTTATAATTTCAAAACTTTCAGATAGTGAAAGGTGCCTATTTTGGAGACTTTTGAGCGTTTTTATGATGCATGAAAATGTATGCTGAATGTGAGCTAAGTCATTCTTCACACTTATGTCACAGGTAACTGTTTTCGCAGTATCAATTGAGACTGCATCTTCAGAGTCCAATGCAAGGAGAACATTGTTAATAGAGTCTATATGTTCGGCATAATATTCAACTGCTTCTAGCCATGTACCCCATCTAGTTAAAATTGGCTTTGGTGGCAATGGAATTTCAGGGTACATTTCTTTCAACACGTTAACTCTACTGGGAGCTTTGAGAAATACTTTTTTCACTGATGAAATCAACAAATCTACTTTAGGGAAATTGTCTCTGACCACTTCTGCCACACGATGAAATGCATGCGCCACACAAGTAAAATGAGTCAATTTAGGATATACAACAGATAATGCTTGTCCAGCTTTGACCATATAAGGGGCAGCATCGCTAATAAAGAATAACACATTATCGTACATAATACTCTTTGGCCACAGGATACCCATAGCTTCGTTGAACAGTTTAACTATAGTTTTGTTATTGCACTTTTCTAGAACATCACAATGTAAAAGAATTCGTTCAGAATATTGTTCACTTAACAAACCGATAACTACATTACCAACAAGTCTACCTTCTTTGTCGGGAGTCTCATCAATGGAAACCCAAATTGAACTATCTTTAATTTCATCTCTTATCTTCTGTATTGTCTCATCGTAGATGGATGGAGCTAAGTGTTGACTCATCCGGGATTGTATGTTGAGTATATTTTTCAAGGAATTCCCTGAAGACCTTATTCTTTAGTTTGTAGAGAGGAATATCAGCAGAGATGAGAGAACGGCACAGGTCGATGTTAAACTCAGATCTTACATTCGATGTTGTTGGTTGTGTTAAAAACAATTGTCTCTGCTTGGAATTTAGTTGTTTGTTGGCCTGATGTTTACTAGTTGTAATGTGTTGTTGCACCAGGAACTTTTGTGTAGATGATACTGCACACTGACACAAATTACAAAATAATATTTTATTGTCAGTTGATAAACCATCTTCTTTAAATTCTGAAATGTAACTTGTTAGTTTTGATTTTAAATTGACTGAATGACGTACTTTTGGCATATTTACCGTCTTTATAGTATGATTTACAAAACTGAACCTATGTGTACTCTGACTGGCATTTAACTGTTGAGCTGCACAACTGAAGTCTGTTAAAAATTTTAAATTAAATTAATACAGTTTTGTAACTTACTTTCCCATTGTTGATAGGACTGCTAATTTTCAAATAACTCTGATGTTAAAGGGATTACTGAACATGTGTTTAAATCTCTATTGTTGAAATGTATTTTTAAAAGTTAATGGAATTTTGTTTTGTTTTATTGTTAAACCTAATATAATATGGACTGTTTTATATGAAATATGGAAAATATATGGAAATTAACGAAAATATGTACTAAACTCTAAAATATGGAAAAATATGGAAAATAAAAGTAGGATTTTTCAACCCTACACATTGTGAAACATAAAGATAATGCAAAATATAAATTATATTAGCTTTATAAGTAAATATGTATTTACATATAAATCCTTTCCCTGCTCATCAATAAAGAATTGTGTGAGTTTTTTTTTTTTTTTTTTTTTTTTGAAACTAAGATAAAAACTTGTTCTCGCATTTAATTTATTAGTACTTCATTGCGTCATACGTCAAGATGCGACGTACTCAATAAGATGAATTACAAAGGAAAGAAATGTAAGAAAATAAACGAGGAGCTTCGAATCAAAGTTGGAGAACTTCACTGTCGCTTTTTTTTTACAGGAGAGGCGAAAACCTAGATCCTTCGAAACCAATGTCACCGTTATACATTTTTTTAAACATTCTCACGGGTCATATAAACATTTGTTAAGTTTCTAAATGTGAGTAAAATTAATATTCAGGTCGCAATTTAAGTTTAAAAAGTGGAGTTGTCCATTTCTGAAACTAAGTCATGGAGTTGTCTGATTTTGGAACCAAATGAAGCCATATTTAAAGTGGAGTTATCTGTTTTTGAAACCAAACGAAGCCATATTTAAAACGAAATTTTCTACTTTTGAATCTAGGTCTATTCTAACTCAGTTTCAAAGCAAATTTACGTAAAATAGTACTTATTCATCCACAAACCGATTATACAGGGACATAATTTTATTTTTACTTCAATTTTTATTGTACCTGAGTTTATGAATGTACTTCACTCCCACCCCTTCTACTAATGAAGTTCAACCGTTCTGCACACAGATCCAAAACCACATATACAGTCATAGTAGCCTTACGGTCATAATAAACAGTACGTTCCAAAAATATGTTCGCGTTTTCCAGTGACGAAAGAGCTTTCAATATTGAATCATTTTCGCACAGGTACTGTCGTCCAATTGTCTATGTCGTATCCCGGTTTCCCTCACCAGCTTTTATTCGCCAGCCAGTGGTTGGGTTGTCTTAGCTCTTATCTGAGAACATTAATTTCTGTTAGAAATTGGACGTCTACGTAATATTATAAAACTGTTTAAAATAACTTAAAAGGGCCTCGTTAAGTAATTAACTGTCATGTGATTTCCTCCATTTCAAGACCCTACGACATAACCACTTGGACGGACAGTAGATAGTATGTCTGAGTAATTTTATCTTTTCGGATCGGGCAGAAGTGAAGATTGAATTTATAGTACGTAAGGTACTCTTTTATAGAGTAGGTACAGAATTATTTCAACATGAGTTACTAGTACGAAGAACGAAACTGGTAATTGGGATTAGGTACAATAGTCTATAGTGCGATAATATGCACATTAGAACTGAAGCCTGTATCGAAATGAACGGTCACCATTTTCAAAAATGTGTTTAAATATCCATATTATGATTATTTTTTCAATTTTACTTCATTCTCTATATTGTACGCTAATGTGCTGTAGACAGTATAATGTAAGTTGCACTGCATAATGAATACGTCCACGTGGATAGCTCAATTCGTGAATAAAAACACTCATTGTTAATACTATACTATATTTTGATTAAACAAAAACCTAATGAAAGTTATCAAACTCAAAAGCGCGATATTTCCTAGTTTACATAAATGGATGAACTACTTTTCTTCCCTCCTATACGTACTAAAATGATTTGTTTGTATATTACCCCAGTATCATCGAACTCCAGTTGTTGAAGGGGGTAGGAAACGGCGTTGATCCAAAGGTATAGCCAGGTTAATATTAAAAATGTTAGTAAAAATAAAATGATGTCCCTGTATAAATAATTAGCCATGTTGGATTCGCGATGCATGATGGGAAAAGGTGGTACGAATGTGGGCTTCTCATTGGCTACGGTACTGAAGAAATTGTCTAATTTGAAACCAAGCCAGAGTGGAGTTGTCCACATTTTGATTCTAAAGCGGAAAATTAAGTGCTATTTTCGCTCTGTTCTGTCCGTTTTTGAACCTAAACAGTTCCAAATTCGCATTCAGTATGCAAAATTCTATGAGAAATAATATCTCTAAATCGCAAAAAAATGAGTTGTCTAACTTTGATACCATGCTCCTCAAACGTAATCTAAATATACCGATACCAGCTAAGTTTGTTGAGTTCGAAGTACACCGTCCCGAAGAAAGGGGTTAAAATAATTTTAATACTTACGGCTTTTAAGGAACCCGGAGATTCATTGCCGCCCTCACATGAGTCCGCTATCGATTCTTATCCTAAGCTAGATTAATGCAGTCTCTATCATTATATCCCACCTCCCTCAAATCCATTTTAATATTATCTTCCCATCTACGTCTCGGCCTCACCAAAGGTCTCTTTCCCTCTGGCCTTCCGACTAACACTCTATAAGCATTTCTGGATTCACTCATACGTGCTACATTCCCTGCCCGTCTCAAACGTCCTAATTAAGGTAATTTTAATAGGAACAAGAAGTCTGTCGATAGGTTTGTTAGTCTGGCCATATTTCAAAGGAATTAAGATTTTAACCCGAGATAGAGTTGAACTGTGTTCTTTACGGTTTTCTCGAAGACATACTTCCTTTGTATACCTATATTATAGAAGCTTTCCTATTTCTGAGCTATAATGTCAGGATTTCTTTAGTTGTCTTTACAATTAGACCTTAAATATACAGTTCTTAAAAATATCATCTTCACAGTTTGCAATCCTTACTTATAATAATTCTCTCTTAGGATTTACCTTTCACTCCACTAGAGGAACAGAATAGAATAAACATTTCTCCATAGAATTAATCTGAAACTATTTTTATATTCTCAGTATGTATTTACTAAATTTCAAGGCTCAATGCCACATGGACAATGAAGGGAAAAAGAACAACCACTTCTCTTATGTTTAACCTAAATGTATTTTTAGGTCTTCAATATTTTTACTAACAATGTTCTCATTATGTGCAACAACGTAGATTACAAAATACCATGTTATGACTTCCTTATTTTAATATTTTATATGAGTTCCGCCAACAATTGAATTTTTACCATGCACCCAGTGGTGTTCTTGTTTATGATTTATTTTCTTCGTTTATAGTTACAAAAATACAGAAAATGAAAACATACCCTGCACGTAAGTAACAAGACAAAATATTCTTCTCATGCTTTGCACAAAATAAACTGTTCTTTTTACTTCCAAAAATTACAATATTTGTCTTCAGTTATGAATTATTCACTTTAAGTGGACGTGATTAAATTTTTCAGAAATCCCATGACACACACCTTCCATATTTTTAGAGTTTGCAGTACTAATTTGATATTTACATAAATCAGCATTTAAAGATCAAAGAAATATGAAAATATTTCTTTCCTTTACGATGAGAGCATCTGTTAATTACCCAACAATCAACAGCATCACGAAAAAAAATCGTAACATGTGAAAATAATTCATGAGCAGCCTCTCTAGAAAAGTTATAATACTCGACTGTGAGAATCAGGTAGGCTACTAAATTAATTTAACTTGTTTTGTAAAATATACAATATTTATTTCTACTTTATTTTCTTTCCTTCAAAAATATACCTCCAGCAAGATCTACGTTACAATTGGTTATATTCGAATTTCGAAAGGACTATTTCAGCATTAGAAATGGAAACCTACTGTGATTTATGTGAAATGATGATAAATATGCCCCTGTAATATCATGTGACGTAGAAAGAACATTCTCTCAGTTTAAACAAATTTTATGTGACGTTCGTAAAAGATTTGCATTTCATAACCTCAAAAAAAAAAAAAAATATATATATATATATATATATATTACATATTTTATTTATTACGATGTGCCGAAGTACATATGATATTTCAGTGCAGAAATTCTGCTTCATCATGTGAAGATAGAAGAGTGGAACAGAGAAAAATCCTCTCCTGCACCGGGTTTGAACCCGGGTTTTCAGTTCTATGTGCTGACGTTCTATCCACTAAGCCACATCGGATTCCCATCCCGATGTCGGATCGAATCCTCTCAGTTTAAGTTCCACCTCTTGGATTCTCTTTGGTGGCCTACCCTCATGCACTGCATCATAGATGTATAACAATGGCACAATGTCCACGCATGTGCAGAGGTGCACTCATTATGTGTGACTGAGAGGCCAGGATCCGACGACGACATAAGCGCCGTCTTAAATCTCTAAGTGATTATTTTTCGCATATCATATATTATGATGTACCGAAGTACATATGATATTTCCGTGCAGATATTCTGCGTCATCATGCGATGATAGAAGTGTGGAACAGAATATATGTTTTCGTTCACTGCAAGGCGTATATGTTTTTTATAAATGAATTATTTGTATATATTGTGCAAAATATAAATATTGTTAATTTGTATACTGATTTTTGTTATTGTAACTGTGTCCCTGTTAACGTCATGTGACATAGGAAGAACATTTTCTTAACTTAAATTTTTACTGACAGTTACGGTAAAAGATATTAATTTTATATTCTCAGAATATATATTTTGTTCACCGTAACGGAACTGATTTTGTTACATGAATTAATTGCGTATTAATATTTTGCGTATTAATATTTTGTAGAACGCTAGTTTCGTAGTGTTAGTGCGTTTATGTGGTTAAAAAGTAGCTGGACAGACCATTTCAATTTAGTAGCAATCCCACTTACAGTTGTCATGCTCTATTATTATTATTATTATTATTATTATTATTATTATTATTATTATTATTATTATTATTATTATCATTATTATTATTATTATCATTATTATTATTATTATTATTATTATTATTATTATTATTATTATTATTATTATTATTATTATGTACTGAACTATATCTTTCGTAGCGTCCTGACATCAGCACGTAGCGTCAGACTTGGAACTCTGAACGGCCAGGATGTACTAACCGATAACTTCCCTAACTTGTATGGGAACGAAAATGCACTGCCTGGTTATTACAAGCAATATATCATTTCAATGTTACTAATTTTTTACGTGAACGAATTCGAATAATTTTATATTCTGCTGCTTACGATTATAGTTTCGATGGCAAGTCGTGGTATATACAAATTCTCCTAATTCCTGTACTTTAAATTACATGTTTCTTTTTGTACAGGGACATCACTTTATTTTTACCAACATTTTTAACATTAACCTGGCTATACTCGGAAACACTGTTTCCCCCTTCCATTACAGGAGTTTGATGTTACTAGTGCAATTTGTAAACAAATCATTTTACTAGGTATAGGAGGAGAGAAAAGTAGTGTATCCATTTATGTTGTAGGGAAATACGATATTACGGTTTTCAGTTTGATCATTACTTTTACGGAATTTATCAAAATACAGTAGAGTAGTAACATTTTTTTTTTTCAAAAACTCAACTTTTCAGGCAGCTATGTTCGTAATGTAATGTCTACTTTATTTAGCATATTAATTATTGATACTATCATACAATATAGAGAGTGCATTTAAATTGAGGGGGTCATAAGTAAAGGGCTGTAAGTACACTTAAGTTACTTTTGAGAAAATGGGGTTTAAATATTTAAGCTTTCGTAAAATCGGTGAAATTTTTTATTTAAATTTTAATGTGTGATGAGATTAAAATATCCCTTTGCCACTAAAATTTTAGATACTTTTGCTTACACTGGATGCACTTGACTCATGTTATTACAAATGTCACTAGCATTCCTTTGCTTCTAGCCACCTCAATTCAAAAAAAGCTAATCTGAATTTTTAAACAAGTTGCTGAAAATGGTTGCCGTTCATTACAATACAGGCTTCAATTCAGTAGACATATTATTAAAAACATTTTGAAGCATATTCTCTGAAATTGAATTTATCGTTTCTTTAATATAATTTTTTAGTACGATATTATTAATATAGGTTCTTTCTTCTATAGAAAACGCAATCATATTTATGAAACACACTATACACTGCAGTGTTTACTTCACTGCTTGAAGACTTCGAATGCAACAGCGGCCGTAAGTTTGTGTGTCTGACGGGAGCAAGGACATTAGTGAAGGGGTGAGAGTGAAGTACATTCAGAAATGCAAGTACAATAAAAATGCAAGTAAAAATAAAATGATGTCCCTGTATAATTTACTCTAAGTCCAGATTCATACTCTCTACTTCCGTAACAGTTACAATTATGTCGATTATAAAAATTGAATTGTGTGGATATGGGTTTATTAAAATTGAAGCCTTAAAATTATTTACCTCAAAAGTTTTCTGTTCGAAGTGTAGGTCTACTGCTGTTCTGAAATATTAGTTATGTTCCACATTTTGCATATATTTTCGAGATGAATTCCGCATGCAGTTGGGCGTTGTGGAACGCGGAATTTACCATATTCATGAGACTCGGAATTCAGTCCGACTAGGAGAAACCTTAACAGTTCACTTGCCTGAGTACTGAGTAAATATCACACATGAATTGGACCGTATCAGAAAAAGTACAGAGGAACGGTAGCCTATTTTCATTATCCGGGAACATAATTTAGAATTGCTTCTGTAATCCAGTTTTTATCACACTTACCAAAATGTGGAAGATTAATTCTTAAGAGTCGTGATAATATTTTGCATAACTTGCTGCCGAAAGAAAAAAATTACAAGTTAGTAGAGATTTATGGAGAAGACTGTTCCTAAATGACTAGAACGTTTACAGACGTTAAAAGAAAATAAACTCTTCTATGTGTATCACCTCATCGATATTCATCCAGTTGTTAAATATAATAAATAATAATAATAATAATAATAATAATAATAATAATAATTAACGCAATAATTTCAGTTTATTGAACAACTTTACTTTCTCAATACACGACATATTCCTATAAAGATAATAAAATGTTGCTAAGAAGCCTTTTTGCTTAAATATATTTATATCCGGCATTCTGTCTGTCTGCCTGCCTATCTGTCTTGTGTACAGTCATTTCTCTATTGACTGTTGAACGAAATTTTTCATATATAGTACAGTGGAAACTCCTAAGTTCGACAAAAAACAAGTTCGACATGCTATAGTTCGACTGCTTACGTAGGAGAATTAGACACGCCCCTATACGGACAGTAAGAAATGGGTTTCCATTTGAATGGGAAATGGTTCTGTGTCTTGTAGTGACACTTTTGTTAAAGGAATACAGAATATTTTATTGATTAGGACATCCATATTTAATCACTGATATTAAATTAATCAACTCTTCTTTTTGTGTTTGAGAATTGTGCCGTTTGTGAGACGGAACTGTCGAAACCCACTGTGGTACTAGAAGCGCATACACAAGTCTCGGGGCGGGCAGGAAATGCAAGTACAGTACTGTATTCGTTGATGGATAACCAGTAAGAATTTGTATTCATTTCACCTGCCACACCCACTACCCTTATTGGACTGAACTTTCAACTCTGTTCAGTCGAACGTAGGAGAGTCCACTGTATTTACAAGTCAATTGAACCGGGCCACCGGCGTAGCTCAGTCGGCAGATAAGCTTGCCTTATGATATGGAGCTACGCTCGGGCGTGAGTTCGGTTCTCGCTTGGGCTGCTTACATCGTTGGATTTTTTCCGAGGTTTTACCCAACCGCAAGGCGATTGCCAGGTAATCTATGGATAATTCTCGGCTTCATCTCGCCAAATACCATCTCTCTATCACCAATTCCATCGATGCTAAATAATCAGCAGACAGTGTATGCGGGATGACTTAAGGAAATGTGAAGTTGTTTCGTATCAGAGTATATTGCACGTGCCGCGTCGTCCGTCTTTTGTGTACCTGGCGAGTAGAGCAGCGTAAAGAACGAAAGAACCCCGGTCCGTTCATAGTAAACATTGCAACGCAATGTGTGCAGTTGTGTTATCCTGCTCAAGTATTTAGTACGAGTTGAATAGTGTAGTGCTGATCCATTCATAATGTCGAAGTCAAAACGTTAAATTCGCTCAGAGATACGAAATGCAATTAAGAAGTATGAGAGTGACATTTTATGTATTAACGAAGACAATATCGTGTGTAATGTATGTAAAATTGAAGTAAAAACCAGAACAACTCAGGCTATAGAGAAACATTGCAACAGTACATCGCACAGGAAATGCGTTGAAATGAAATCTGAGGAACCATCATCATCATCATCATCATCATCATCATCATCATGTAGTTGTGCGGGTCTAACGACACGTGCAACATGATGCTCAGTGCAAATATTCCTCTAAAGAAATTGAGTGATCCCCATTTTAGAGTTTTTCTTCAGAAATTCTCTCGATACAAAATCTGTTTAAACGATAGGCGAAGACGATTCAGATTCGAGAACTTATAAGAATATTTAAATCACACATATGGGTCAATTAAACAGTGTTCATGGATTCGATAAGAAACGTACAAAGTATATATCACAGTTAATAGTGTTCATACAACTGTGATATATATTTTGTACGTTTCTTATCTAATCCATGAACACTGTTTAATTAACCCATATGTGTGATTTAAATATGGAAGCTAGTGAAGAAGAAACATTGGTCAACCTTTACTACGACGTGCGTCTTAAAATAGAACTTTTAAATAAAAAAAATGGTTCAATAAAAACCTGTAAAATTAATAGTGTTCATACAACTGTGATATATATTCTGTACGTTTCTTACAAGAATATATCGTCATTTACTGCAACGCTGGTAATTGCATCAATGATGACGAGGATTGAACTTGAAAGGTATGTGCTACACCACTACAGTACGTTATTTTTCTTTTCCTTCTGACTGTACGGAGATACAGTAGCATGTTTACTTCGTCTGTTTACCTTTAAAACCTGTTGAGCAATGGTCTGAATGAAAAAAATGTAACATATAGTAAATGTCATCCAGCATCCACTGTCTAATAATAATCAGTAGTTGATACAACGTTGTTAAATAAACATAAAGAAGAAATAAAAACTTAATCTGAATTGTTTCATATGATGATAGGCCTATAATATTTATTTTAACGAATTTTTAATACCATTAATTTATACTCCGACTTCATAGTCTTAGACGTCGTCATTCTGGGGAATGGTCTTTCCGTAGAATATATTATACTGTTGAGTCTATTTTTGTGGCTGAGTCCGATTCTAGTGATAAGAACTTCGTCCCGTCGCTTTAGAAATCGAGGTCAGAAAACCTCCGTCGAATTAATTTGCGTAATGGAGTTTACTGTTTGGATGTGAGGTCCAAGTATATTTTCATTGTTGGAGGAGATATTTTTTTTCATTTATTACGTCTGTACATCTTGATTACATACTTGTAACATTTCCTATCACTTACAAACATGGTTATAATAACAACTTTCATAGTATATTACTAAGTTTACTAGTTTCGACTTAGTTTTCATTTTAAACATGCAATTTGTTATTAAACCAAGTATTATGAAGTATTATATCTGATCTCATTAAGTTGTAAAGTGATAATTAGACCTCGGATTTTAGGTAAAAACCTATGTTGTTCCTCATGATATATACAAAAGAAAAGTTGTACATATACGAATTATGGAAATATATGATCGAAAATGGTGGTCCTATACAACCTAAAAATACCTAATTTCGCGTTAGAAACTATTTTTACCTAATTTTACATTTTCCAATTTATAAAGCTGGTAATATGGAAACGCTGTGTAATTCTGTATGCCAGTCGTGCCTTGACAACAATCGCAGCATAGTTCGTCTCCTCTATTGATTACAGTGTGAGATTTCAGAGCGAAGACATTGTATTTAGTGGAAAGTAAAACATGCCGAAAGTACCGAGTAGCAGTTTATCTCTGATTCGGCAATGGATACAAGAATTTCCTAATTTCTAAACGGATGGAAGAATTATTCACTGCGATGTGTGCCATAAAGAGGTGAGTAAATTTTATAAATTTGTGTAACACTTAACATTACGTTAAGAATTATCGAAAATGTACGATACTCCATGTAGTGAGTAGCTTCTAACTAAATAATTCGGAAAAGATTTTCTTTTTATTTTCTAAACTAGCCGTACCCGTGCGCTCCGCTGCACCCGTTAGAAATAAATATAAAGTAATTACATAATTAAAATAGGACATTTGATCCAGGGAACATTCGTGTTTGATATAAGGATAAATCGTTTATTATGTTACTTACTTTAAATTGTATTTGCATAACTAAATTCGATCATTTTGATCCAGAGACCACTCATTTGGTCATAAAAATTATTTTAGGAAATACAGGAAACGAATGTACAGAATAGCCTATCAAGTTTTCTGTGCATAAGAAGCTATTTTAATCTTACATGTCCTCGATTCACTCAGTAGTTACTGTAATAACATTATAGAATTATGTCCATCTAGAGAAACTACACTTTCCAATGGTGAATTAATAATTAATTATACAAATCGGTTAATTTAGCTTCTGATATTACTTCATACAAACCCAGAAACATTATCTGTAGGCTATCTTTCATAGCTTTCGATTGTTGCTGTCCAAGGCCCCTTATAGACGAAGTCATTTGTTTTCTAATTCATTACACGGCCTTAGATGGCAATTATTTTAATTTTAAAACTCATTTATCTCATTAAATATCGGTCCTATCAAAATTTTTCAAGCAATAAACCTTATCGGAAATTATTTTTAAAGAAACCTTTGTTATGTAACATTTTTCACAAAAATCAATAATAAGCGAGATATTTCGATTTATTTAATTCATGCTCCCTTATAACCCCCTTTTAAATAATGCATTTAGAATGCCATATAGCCTAAAATCTAAGTTATAACGAACTTAATTTATATTCTAATTTTCATCGAAATCCGTTCAGCCATTATCGCGTGAAAAGGTAACAAACATACATACAGACAGACAGGCAGACATACAAACAAAAATTTCAAAAAACCGATTTTCGGTTTCAGGGTGGTTAATTGTATCTGTTAGGACCAATTATTTTTGGAAAATCGAAAATTACTAGAAAAATTTCGGCTACAGATTTATTATTAGTATATATTTCACGTTAAAACAAACTACGAACGCTTGCCGTAAGGGCTACCGCATTTTGCTAAGTAGATTTCATTCATAAACACTCGATGAAAATAATTTATTTCATGACTTTCATAAATTTTATTGTTATTTTTAGGTACGTTGTGAACAAAGGTCACATTTAACCCAGCACGTTAAAGGAGCTAAGCATCAATCAAATTTACAAAAGAAATCAAATTTTAAGCAAATGTGTATGACCACTCAACAATCAAACGTACCAAGCCGAAATGAATTTCATTCAGACTTGTGTCGAGCCATTGTTGCAGCAAACATTACTTTCAACATTTCAGAATAGCCAGTTCAAAAGCTTCCTAGAGAAATACTACCACCGCAGCATTCCATCTGAATCCACTATTTACATACCTTATATGAAGAAACATTAAGCGGGGTAAGAGAAGATATAGGAGATTCATACGTGTGAAAAAGTTTCTGAAAAACTCAAATCAGTGATTAAAAAAAAAAAAAACAGGACTGACAGTTCTCCGCACAGTTGCTGACATCTTGGCTGGCAAAACACCTGAACATGAATGTGCTGTTCCCTTGCATCTAATACCAACATTTAAATATGCTCTGGTGTCATCAGTTGATGTGGAACGCTCATTTTCGGCATATAAGCTGGTGTTATCTGAGAAGCGATGCAGTTTCTCAATGGAAAACTTAGAAAAGGTGTTAGTTGTTTACTCTGGCTCTAATTATGGACATGTACAATGAAATAATGTCAAATGTTTCGGCTAATTTGTAATGGGAAATGAAATAATGTCATTTTTTGTTCACCTATTTTCGTAATTTTAGAACCAATTTTGATTTGTGATAGAACCTATTTTAGGTACCTAATTTAAGATTTTTAGGACCTAAAAGTCCGAGGTCTAGTGATAATATTGATGTTTGTGGTACAGCCAGTGCCATCGTTTCTGGCGTGTGAAATAAGCAATAGCAACGTTGAGAGCTAGTATCTTATCTTTGCCGCAAAATGTGGGCGAGAAAGCTGACAACTGTGATTGACATGTTGCTGACGTCATATCTGTTTAGGAGGTGGTACCACTCTCAACCGAAGAGGCAACAGATTCCACTGACTGGACAGTGAACTCAAGGACACACCCTATAAACGCGAAGTGCGAGTGTCTTGCCTTTGACGCAGTGAGCAGATTGCTGACGTGACGTGTTGGGTGGTATCGTTGTCGGTTGCATTGGCAGCAAGTGCTCACTGACTGGCTTTTACTCAAGGACACGCGCCAAAAACTGGCTGTAGATAGATATTTGCTTGGCGGCTTGATTTGGTAGCTCATTTCTGAAGCTATATGTATTTCATGGGATTCAATATAATGATTCTGATATTTTATTTCTCGAGTTTTATTGACATTTCGGGCCAACAAGTTATATTACGTAATAGCCGTACCCGTGCGCTCCGCTCCACCCGTTAGAAATAGATATAAAGTAATTACATAATTAAAATACGACATTTGATCCAGGGAACATTCGTGTTTGATAGAAGGATAAATCGTTTAATATGTTACTTAATTTAAATTGCATCCAAATAATTAAAATGCGATCATTTTGGTCCAGAGACACTCATTTGGTGCAATGACAATTCCTTGAACATGATTCTTAATTTTTATTACATGCAACCGTAGTTTAATGAAGATTGACATCATTTAGATTTAATGTGTATATTTTATTTCACTTGTTATAGGTTTCCATTGAATTATGGTAATAACTTAATTTTAACCCTTGTTTTCTACGTATTGAGTAAATGGCGCTTGGCCCACTATGGTTCTGAACCCTTCAAATAACTTAAATTATATTATATAATATTACATATTATATTATATTATATTATATTATATTATATTATATTATATTATATTATATTATATTATATCAGAAGTTACTGTAATAACATTATAGCATTATGTCCATCTAGAAAAACTACACTTTCCAATGGTGAAATAATAATTAATTATGCAAATCGGTTAATTTAGCTTCCGATATTACTTCATACAAACACAGAAACATTATCTGTAGGCTATCTTTCATAGCTTTCGATTATTGCTGTCCAAGGCCCCTTATAGACGAAGTCATTTGTTTTTTAATTCATTACACGCCTTAGATGGCAGTTATTTTAATTTTAAAACTCATTTATCTCATTAATATCAGTCCTATCAAATTTTTCAAGGAACAAAACTTATCGGAAATTATTTTTAAAGAAACTTTTGTTATGTAACATTTTTCACAAAAATCAATAATAAGCGAGATATTTCGATTTATTTAATTCAGGCTCCCTTATAACCCCCTTTTAAATAATGTATTTTGAATGCCATATAGCCTAAAATCTAAGTTACAACGAACTTAATTTATATTCCAATTTTCATCGAAATCCGTTCAGTCATTATCGCGTGAAAAGGTAACAAACAGACAGACAGACAGACAGACAGACATACATACAAACAAAAATTAAAAAAAAACGATGTTCGGTTACAGGGTGGTTAATTATATATGTTAGGACCAATTATTTTTGGAAAATCGAAAATTACCAGAAAAATTTCGGCTACAGATTTATTATTAGTATAGATGAATGTTTTTACGCCATGTATTGTGGGTCCCTATCACCACGGCATGGCGCGTCCTCAGGTTGCGGATAAAGGAGACGGCCTCCAGATATGGAGGGTAGCTGCGAATATATTGAATAAGCAGTCGTGGACAGCCGATAAGGGGTGGTCCTCCAGCTTGGGGGTTGGGCGAAGGGCTAACAACCCATCACCGTAAAAAACAGTTAGTTAGAATTAGTTAGTTAGAATTTATAAAACAGTTATATTACCGGTTCTTCTGTATGGTTGTGAAACTTGGACTCTTACTCTGAGAGAGGAACATAGGTTCAGGGTGTTTGAGAATAAGGTGCTTAGGAAAATATTTGGGGCTAAGCGGGATGAAGTTACAGAAGAATGGAGAAAGTTACACAACACAGAACTGCACGCATTGTATTCTTCACCTGACATAATTAGGAACATTAAATCCAGACGTTTGAGATGGGCAGGGCATGTAGCACGTATGGGCGAATCCAGAAATGCATATAGAATGTTAGTTGGGAGACCGGAGGGAAAAAGACCTTTAGGGAGGCCGAGACGTAGATGGGAGGATAATATTAAAATGGATTTGAGGGAGGTTGGGTATGATGATAGAGACTGGATTAATCTTGCACAGGATAGGGACCGCTGGCGGGCTTATGTGAGGGCGGCAATGAACCTTCGGGTTCCTTAAAAGCCATTTGTAAGTAAGTAAGTAAGTAAGAATGTTTTTACGATCTGGGTTTATTACAACTGCAAAATAAATTTAGTTTTCTTTTATTGTCCCATCGGTATATAGGTATACATATTATGTTTTTATTCTGGGAATTTATATACCACTTCATTGAACATGTATTTTTAAATGGCTTCGAGTATTCGATTTTGTATAATTACTTGGATCATTTTGCGTTTGCGTTAAAAAAGATATGGTCAACATAATTTCTGATCTATGTCAAGATTAATTTTTTGGTTTTACAGAATATATCTGTTATTGGTAACAATGATTAGGCTATTACAGGAGAAAAATTCGCTCCGACGTCGGGGATCGAACCCGGGTCCTTGATTCTACGTACTAAGAGCTCTAATCACTGAGCTACGCCGAAGTTCAATCCACAGTACCGGATCGAGTCCCTCTCCTCTAGTGTTTTCGCCATTGCGAAGATGTCGCAAGACAAGTAGCTACTCGTATATGACGAAGGACATATGCACCTAATATTGTTTTTTTTCCCCCCCGTTGTTGGTAACTCTATAGCATCTATTAGATGCTTTATGGTTGTGCTAACAGATGGAGTTACTTGTCAACAATGTGACTCTGAAACGTGTGTTAAGGTTACTGCACAGCGACAGTCCTGATGTATTTTTATATTTGTGATGATTGGTTAATTAATATTAACCCCCGGCATACTCACAATCACAATCACATCCATACAAATTTCCGGACTCTAGATACCCAAGGAATTCCTCTTCTTCAAGGAAAATTCACCGAGAGCCGAACCCGGGACCTCCTGATCTGGAAGCCAGCATGCTGACCAACAGACCACGGAGGCAGTCACCTAATATTGTGGAAACCTAGGTTGCGGTTTCGATCCCGGCTCAGGTCGATGGCATTTAAATGTGCTTAAATGCGACAGGCTCATGTCAGTAGATTTACTGGCATGTAAAAGAACTCCTGCGGAACAAAATTCAGGCACACCGGATATAACCTCTGCAGTTGCGAGCGTCGTTAAATAAAACATAATTTACATTCAGAAACCTATAGGCCTATGCGAACTACAGAGGACAAGTGGCGGACCTGTCTGTGAATTTTTAATCCTATTAATTTACTAGTATTATTCAGTTGTCAATAAGCTTTGGTAGTGAACGGACGCGAGTTGAGCGCGGCTCTGACGTTGCAAGTAGAGAGACATTGACCTCAGGAAATGTTACGGAAGAAGATTCAATCCAAGAAAGGAAATATTAGCAGGGGCGAAAGATTTAGTAGATCAGAATATAAGAGAGCTAAATAATGCAGAAAGAACAAATAATAATGAATCAAATGACAACAGACACGATATTGAAAGAGTTAAGTTAAATCTAGAGGGACACAATGAGAAGATTGAATTGTTGAGACAAAAAATCGAACAAATGAAGAGGAAAATTAATCAATACGAAATAAGTCAAAGAAAAAGGACATTATTCTTCGGAGTAGAGGAAAAGGGACGTGAATTCGCAATAGAAACCGGGGAGGCAGTACGCAAATTATGTTACGATATCTTCAAACTGGAGGTAAGAGCAGAAGACATCGAGGAGACTTACTTATAGAATTGGATTAGAATGTAACAGGCCTAACGTGATAAGATTCTCAAACATAGTAATCGGAGAAAAATATTAAGGAACTTACACAGAGTGGGAGGAACGGGAATGAGGGCGAAAAAAGACCTCAGCTACGAGATCAGATGTAAAAGATACTACTCCCTTTCATGAAGGCGGCAAGAGCGAATGGACACTTTGCCAAGTTATATGAAGATCAATTAAAAGTCTATAACGTAGAATTCTGTAAAGCAAATGAAAATCACCCAGTATTTGGATTAAATACGAAGAAGTGAGAACATCAATATGAAAAAGAGCAGAGGAGATCTGAAGAAATGGATACGAGGTCGCAAGGTACTAATGGACAAACTAATGGAGTTACAATCGTGAGGAAGAAGAATGGTCAACAGGGACATAAAATGAAGCAACCGCAGATATCGCACAAACTGGATAGTATGGAAAATGAAGAAAATCACTGGCATAGATTAATAACGACCAACCCAACTAAACAGAGGATAAGAGAAGATCGAAATTCGGACTGGAACAAAATATACGTGACAGGTGATGGACAGTCTGTTCAAAAGGAGTTGTAAAAGTGTCAATTTTGAATTCTCTAAATTAAGTTGTCAGGTTTTAAAGGTGGGAGTACTGATCACTTTAGATGGGAACAAAAGTAAGAGATTATAGTAAATAGTGAATGAGTGTAAGGGAAAGAGGAGGATACAATAATGAGGGAATGGTAAGCAAGAGGTATGAATCTAAATTAGACAAGCGTCAACAAAAGGTAAACCGTAGAACACTTCATTCGCTCTCTCTTCTGTTTCGAGTTCTCCACACTTCTACTCCAAATCATCTTCGTTGCCGGTTTAACTACTTATCCTCCAATCACTATCTAAACACCAGATCACAGGAGAGCCAAATCCTAGCAATTCCTGCCCATAGAACATCTCACTATTCATCCTCTTTTACTGTCTCAATCCCCCGTGAATGGAATTCTCTACCTCAGAAGATTAGGGGCTGCCAGACAATAACCACTTTCAAGAAAAGGCTAAACGATTTCTTACGGGCGCAGTCAAATTGAAGTTATAATTGTAATCGAGTTTAATAATTTAATTTAATTTGGGTATGACTTTTATTATTATTATTATTATTATTATTATTATTATTATTATTACTATTATTATTATTATTATTATTATTATTACATAATTATTTTATTGGTGTTGTGAAGATGAAAATAATTGTCATTGCATTATATTAAGGGGACACTCAACTATATTTTGGAACTTTTTTTCTATTTGACCAATCTTTTTCAAATTTGGAGAAAAAGTTTAATATACACATGGAAAGAAACATGAAAAATCTCAGCTCATTAGATCCAATACTTTTCAAAATAAAAAATATTTCAATTTTTAATCAGTCATTAATTGAAACATCACTTTTAATTTTCATTTTTTATTTTTTTGGCTTTGTGCATTTGACTGTGACTTCTCAATGAATAGGGGAAGAATTCTGCGTATTGATTTAGTTCTGTCACGTAAATTAGTGTAGAAATTTAATTTTTCATTTCTATGACACTTTTTCTCCAATTTTTAAGTTGAGCACGTAAATTAGTGTAGAAATTTAATTTTTCATTTCTATGACACTTTTTCTCCAATTTTTAAGTTGAGTGTCCCCTTAATTATGTATTATATTGTCTTGTATCGTAGTATTGTATTGCCTTGAATTGTATTGTATTGTATTGTATTATGTTATATTCATAGCATTGTAGTAATTTTCTATCATACTGGTTGAGTGGAAGAGAAGGCCGAATGGCCTTAACTCTGCCAGTTAAAATAAACCATTATTATTATTATCTGCAATGAATTTAATTGTGCACCGGATACAAAATTGTGAGGTCCAGATTACACGGCTGTAAATGTTGATTCAAATATATATATATGTGTGTGTGTGTGTGTGTGTGTGTGTGTGTGTGTGTGTGTGTGTGTGTGTGTGTGTGTGTGTGTGTGTGTGTGTGTGTGTGTGTGTGTGTGTGTGTGTGTGTGTGTGTGTGTGTGTGTGTGTGTGTGTGTGTGTGTGTGTGTGTGTGTGTGTGTGTGTGTGTGTGTGTGTGTGTGTGTGTGTGTGTGTGTGTGTGTGTGTGTGTGTGTGTGTGTGTGTGTGTGTGTGTGTGTGTGTGTGTGTGTGTGTGTGTGTGTGTGTGTGTGTGTGTGTGTGTGTGTGTGTGTGTGTGTGTGTGTGTGTGTGTGTGTGTGTGTGTGTGTGTGTGTGTGTGTGTGTGTGTGTGTGTGTGTGTGTGTGTGTGTGTGTGTGTGTGTGTGTGTGTGTGTGTGTGTGTGTGTGTGTGTGTGTGTGTGTGTGTGTGTGTGTGTGTGTGTGTGTGTGTGTGTGTGTGTGTGTGTGTGTGTGTGTGTGTGTGTGTGTGTGTGTGTGTGTGTGTGTGTGTGTGTGTGTGTGTGTGTGTGTGTGTGTGTGTGTGTGTGTGTGTGTGTGTGTGTGTGTGTGTGTGTGTGTGTGTGTGTGTGTGTGTGTGTGTGTGTGTGTGTGTGTGTGTGTGTGTGTGTGTGTGTGTGTGTGTGTGTGTGTGTGTGTGTGTGTGTGTGTGTGTGTGTGTGTGTGTGTGTGTGTGTGTGTGTGTGTGTGTGTGTGTGTGTGTGTGTGTGTGTGTGTGTGTGTGTGTGTGTGTGTGTGTGTGTGTGTGTGTGTGTGTGTGTGTGTGTGTGTGTGTGTGTGTGTGTGTGTGTGTGTGTGTGTGTGTGTGTGTGTGTGTGTGTGTGTGTGTGTGTGTGTGTGTGTGTGTGTGTGTGTGTGTGTGTGTGTGTGTGTGTGTGTGTGTGTGTGTGTGTGTGTGTGTGTGTGTGTGTGTGTGTGTGTGTGTGTGTGTGTGTGTGTGTGTGTGTGTGTGTGTGTGTGTGTGTGTGTGTGTGTGTGTGTGTGTGTGTGTGTGTGTGTGTGTGTGTGTGTGTGTGTGTGTGTGTGTGTGTGTGTGTGTGTGTGTGTGTGTGTGTGTGTGTGTGTGTGTGTGTGTGTGTGTGTGTGTGTGTGTGTGTGTGTGTGTGTGTGTGTGTGTGTGTGTGTGTGTGTGTGTGTGTGTGTGTGTGTGTGTGTGTGTGTGTGTGTGTGTGTGTGTGTGTGTGTGTGTGTGTGTGTGTGTGTGTGTGTGTGTGTGTGTGTGTGTGTGTGTGTGTGTGTGTGTGTGTGTGTGTGTGTGTGTGTGTGTGTGTGTGTGTGTGTGTGTGTGTGTGTGTGTGTGTGTGTGTGTGTGTGTGTGTGTGTGTGTGTGTGTGTGTGTGTGTGTGTGTGTGTGTGTGTGTGTGTGTGTGTGTGTGTGTGTGTGTGTGTGTGTGTGTGTGTGTGTGTGTGTGTGTGTGTGTGTGTGTGTGTGTGTGTGTGTGTGTGTGTGTGTGTGTGTGTGTGTGTGTGTGTGTGTGTGTGTGTGTGTGTGTGTGTGTGTGTGTGTGTGTGTGTGTGTGTGTGTGTGTGTGTGTGTGTGTGTGTGTGTGTGTGTGTGTGTGTGTGTGTGTGTGTGTGTGTGTGTGTGTGTGTGTGTGTGTGTGTGATACTCGTATTATTCTAATAATTATATTTTGGTTTGTTACCGAAATATTTCACATTCAGTACATTTTTATTCTTTTCAGTCATTTGTTATTTTTGAACTTTTCTTTTTATTTCTATGCTATTTTTCTGAAAAATAAATTAATTTGTGACGCTTCGATCTCTTTTTGTTTCTTTCAACACAAACTTCACTGCCGTAGACATGGAGCAGACAGGGATGGACGAATTACTACACAGAAACTTATCTTATGTAAGAATTTTCATAAAATTATACCCTTTTATTTGTTTTATATACGCATATATAGGCGTAATTATAGCAATTAATCATACTTCCATCCATTAAACGCAGACTGCTTGTTTTGTCTGGCCATTTATTACGTTTAATTTACAGAGTAAACAAGAGGGAGATAAGTGTGAAGTTGTACCTTGCTATATTGACTAGGAGACCAACAGTTCTCCCCTGTTTGCTTAACTCTTGACAAACTGACATTTCCCAACTGATTGCAATTTAATTTGTACTCTATGTACAGTACAATGAAAATTTATTCTCTCAATAATACTTCAACTACACAGTGATTTATGTTAAAGGGTAAGACATGCGACCGTGTTTATGCTGCCTGATTATAGGGAAATTTTTTAGGATTTGTTATATAAATATAAATTTAGCTTCCCTTACGAAAAGATTGCCAGATTTGACAAAGCGTATTACATGTAATTTGGAAACACACCTAAAAGGCAAAATGATATAGATTTGAAACGGTTAGGGAATTGAATATACAAAATGTCAGAAAAATTTACATCTAAGTAGCGTTTGTGCTCATTTACAGTTAAGAAAGGGGGAAAAAATATCATCACATATACCGAGAGAAAAATAATAATACGGATTTATTGGGATTGATATCTAAACCAATTAATAGCCATCGGTTAAGATAACTTGAAATTTCCATTATCACTCCCATACAAATGATTTCTCAATATCTGAACCGATCCTTTGAGGGCACTAATGGCTATTTCCTTCATAATGCTTTGTGTTAGCCCCAGGTTTTTACATTTGTTGGCAAAGAAGGAGGGTATAGTACCACGTGCTCCGACCATCAGACCTATTACATCAATGTGGGACAGGCTATATTCATCTTTATAGAACGGGATTGTTGGTTCATAGATCCGTTTCTTTTCACTGTCCACCTCATGCGGTTGATCTGCATGTGTCTCAAATCTGATGGTGGGATCGAGAATGTATGCCGAGTTGTTCTTAATGGCAATGATATCAATCCGCCGAACACTTCCTTGGGTGGCTAGTCCCTGTACCTCTTGATGGAGTGTAAACCCTACTTCCTTTAGTGCCTCGGCCAGCATGGTGACGGATGTTGCGAAGGGCCTCACTATAGGGGCAGAAGCCAAGGATATGGGGAAGAGTTTCAATCTCGCTGAGACAGCGCCTACAGCGGATACCATCCCGACTTCTACCCGGTACAGCTCGGACCGGAGCGACATAGCATTTTAAGGACGTCTATCCATTCCGAGGGGGTTAGACCTTTGTGATTTCTTATCCAGCTCTTTGCTGGGGGAAGTCTTTGTTAAGAATCACTCCTTTACCCTTTTGTTTCAATGTACACCAATTTTCAAAGATGATGAGTAGAAGGATGTTCTGTGCAGAGGAATAGAGAGAAGGTACATGTTCCGGGTTCGAGGTAGTGAAAGGTAAACAAAACTAGATGCTAAGTAAGAGGGTGTGGAGGTGTGGATGATTTTAAAGTACGTACTAATAAGAGGAAGTTGAAGCATCTTCTTTCTTTAAGTGGACTCCAAGACAACAATTCTAGTGACGGTGTTACATGATCGAATTTTCTAATGTTACAAATAAAACGAACGCAGATATTGTGAACACGCTGTAGACTATGGGCAAGATCAGTATTTAGATTCGTGAATAGAGAATCGCAATAATCGAAGTGGGGCATCACTAAAGTTTGGATCAGGTTCTTTTTAAGGCTGAGAGGTAAAATGTTGGTTAAGTGTCTGAGGGAATGAATTATGGAAAAAGTTTTCTTACATATTATGTAGGTCACTTGACTGAACATTTAAATTTGAAACTAAATATACCCCAAACTTTTTTACTGTTTTACTATATGTAATTGTGGTATTATTTATTTTTGTATTTGATACAGTGGATAGATCTATTTTGTTTAATGCTCGTTGGTGGCCCATTATTATAGCTTGCGATTGAAGGTGACGCGGATGTGCTTGGGACCATATCTCGCAACAGTTCAACATGTATGAACGGAGTAGAGTAGTATATTAGTAGAGTCTTGATCTTGAGTGAAGTGTAAGTCTTGAACACCGGGTAAAGCACCATGAATCTCTGGAAAGCTCTCGCGGATGGAAGTAATGTGTTGTCGGTATGTAAGTCGTTTATCCAAAAATACCCCAAGGTATTATCGCCGCGCTCTCATGGTTAACATGTCGGCATAATACAATAACGTGCGGTGCGTTTTTAAAACATATTTTTTCCGACCGATTGTTGCTCTGTAGGTTTCACTCTAAGCGTCACGTTGTCACGTCTACTTCCTCGTTAAGAATAAGCACTAGTTTGTTATATGGTTAAATGGCTATTATTATTATTATTATTATTATTATTATTATTATTATTATTATTATTATTATTATTACTATTTCGTATACGAGTACGTTGACATTCTTAACTCTTAATAATAACTTTTAATAATAATTTTTAATCACATAGCCTACCTTAATGTTCGTCCTCAGCACAAGACATTGCAACCTCGGTTTTAGTCCAAGTGGATTAGACAAGTAGGTGTCATTTAATAATGCAGCGGTTCCCAAACTTTTTCATCCATGGAGCCCTTTTTGAAGCAAAATTTTCTCGTGGAGCCCCAAGAAATGTTTACTTTTTAGTTTTATCTGTCTACGTTCTATGAAGCATATTTCACACTATACATAAACGGAAGTATGAATATATATATATATATATATATATATATATATATATATATAAGAAGGAAACAATAGTAAAAAAAGTACTGGATATAATTTATTTAAATCTACAAAATGATTTTAACAAGTAGTTAAGATATTTAAAAAATGTTACAATGTTGCATGTACACCCGAAGTTAATGTGAAGAATGTGCCTGTTTCTTGCAACAGTGTTTGTCAATTTCCGGTATCATAGAAGTCAGTTGAAGACGTATATCGTCTTCTGTGTCCAAACAAGTTCGATAATTTGTTTTTGCAGCCATATACCTCGAAAAGGTCTTTTCACTGAGGTACACAGTACCAAAAGGCAGTGAGGGAGATTTAGCTTTTGAACTTAATATCAAAACATCCTCCCCTAACTTAGCCCAAAATTTGGGAAGTGGTTTGCTTTTAAATTATGCTTGACAGTGGCTGTTCGAAACCATGTCTATAAGGACCTCATATCTGAAGCAGTGAGGGCTACTGGGTTTGACATCACTGGAAATGGATCTACAATCCACTCATATTTCTTTAGAATCGATTCCTGAATGTCCCTTGGAAAGTATTGAGCCGTGCTCGACACCGTAGTTGTCCACCTAATACGTCACTTCGCCCGACAGATTGCTCTCAGACGATATGTCTTAGATAGCGCTACTATTTCCTTCATTTTCTTACCCAAATTTTCCTATTGGCCTATTGATTACGTCAGACGAAGAGCGAGGGAAAGCGAGGTTACTTGACTACTCCCAGTTATATACTACATTACTCAGGAGCCGGAGCCCGTATCGAGAACATTACTCAAGAGTCGGAGTTAGTACCGATAACACTACTCAGCAGCCAGGCCGTGTACCGACAACTTCATTCAGGCAATCGACGTGCACTCAGGAAATAGAGCTCGAATTGTATTCTACACTTGTAACGTAAGTTTATCGTGTTAGATTGTTCGAGAATAGTGTATCATTATATTTCACTTGAGTATTTACGGATTATATGAAACCTTGTTTGAAATATATTTTGGGATTTACTGCGGCAACAAGTTGTATCAGATTTGTTATTATTGGAGTAGGCAAATTTGGGTTGTGATATTATTCTCATTTTTGATTGTTTGTGTTTGAGATATTGTGGTCGATCGTGTATGGAAATCACTCGCTGATGATACGTCTTGGGTTAAGTAATTGGGATTACGTGAAGTGATGTAATTGTGATACGTGAGGTTGTATTGTATTGGGGGATTACGTGATGAGATATAATTTTGATATGTGAGGTGGTATTGAAGTTCCAAGATAGTTTGGGTGATAGCGTAGTGATTACGATCTCTTGGCTTACATCGTATTTGACGCTGTAATGAACTAGAATAGTATGGGCCTCATTTATCTATTCTAGTACTTGCTACTCCATATTGGTTATTATTGGTTTCCACGCCGGTATTCAGGAATCGAGTGCGTTGACTTTCCGTTGCTATTCAAACGATCATTTGTATTTGAAATTGTCGTCGGTTACTTATTATCTATCGTATCTCTCTCTCTCTCTCTCTCTCTCTCTCTCTCTCTCTCTCTCTCTTGGGCATTGTTTGATTGTAAGGTACAGAGATTATTGTTAGTGCTATCTGCACAGTTTATGTGAGACATATGTGGAATTGGTAATTTATATAGTGATCAGTCGTGTGACAGTTTGTATTGGGTAAATTCTTTGTGAAATACTGAGTTCATATGTACGTTGAATTTGGTTAATCAGATTTTATGTTATCTGTAATTGAATGGGGCATGTGTTATGAGTTGGCATTCTGACTGGGCGTTCATGTTGAGGTTTATGTCTAGTTGTATATATATATATATATATATATATATATATATATATATATATATTTATTTATTGAGAGAATGTTTCAACGACTAAATGCTTAATAGGTCAGCAACTGATTATAGAGAAATGGGTGTATCAGATTGTATTACGACTTGTAAGTATGTTCGCCCAGTGTAGTTAAAGTCTACACGATTTAGTTATTGGTTTACTGGTTATCCAGATTAATTTGTAATATTTTCGTTCCCTTAATTTCATATCTACATGATATTTCATGTATCATTAATGTAATATTGTTATCCATTTTTTGTTAATTATATCTGTTATACAAATTCACACTATTTATTTCTAAAAGTCTTCCACTGCGCACATCCAATCATCCAATGTACCATACATCTGGCGAATAACAGCCGCTATAAGAAGTAGAGGAGGAGATGATGATCGTACACCTCTTCAGCATGAACTGATATTTTGAAGCAAATTTTCAAGGTGTTCTTTCATTGTTGCTATGAATGAGACATTCATTGTTATAACTACTGAAATAACTACTGAAGCTTTCCTGGCGACGTGATAATTCGAAATTTTCTCGGGCTTCCAGCCAGGTCATGAGTTGGTGATCCACCGACGTTTCGAGGGTGTTCATCTTCCTCATCTTCAGGGTTAAATGATATCCAGGGGTATTGTTATGTTATTTTCTTCTCTAAAGTTTTAAGTCAATGAGAAACGTAAGATCCTTATTGTAGACGCTTTCTATGTAGAACGCTATCTTTTTCTTCAGTGCGACAATTTCGTCATCAGCATCGAATATAGTCTTCCGTTTACCTTGTATGTACTGTATGTACTGAATTAATTTTTGAAAAATGTCTGCCAAGTAACATAATTTGCACAACCATTCCTGATCATTCAAATAATCTGCTAGCGAACTGTTCTGGTAATTCAAAAGTGAAGAAACTTCCGTTCGAAGTTCATGCAATCGGGACAACACTTTACCGCGCGACAACCATCGCACTTCTGTGTCTAATATTACTAACAATGACTTGTGTATACTACCCATATCTTCACACAGGATTTTAAGTAGCCTACACTGCGAAGATCGTGCCTTAACAAAGTTGATAATTTTGACGGCGTTGTCTAGTACCTGTTTTAATAACGCTGGCATTTTTTTGTTGCGAGGGCGTGTTGGTGTAGTACACAGTGACTACTTGTGCAGTTTTTTTTAACTTTCTTGATCCTTGTAATAGCGCCAGCAACAGGACCTAACATGGCCTTTGCGCCATCTGTGCACACGTCAATGCAATTGTCCCACGGTATCGAGTTTTCAATGAAGAAGGAAAAAATTCAGTATCGCTTGTAGAGGATAACAATGGCTGCAGAACAAAATATTTCATGAAAAAACCTGAAAATTTATATCGCACAAACATAATTAACATAGCTAATCCGGCAAAGACCGTGGGTTTGTCAAGGTGTAACGAAAATTTCGTTTAACTGATACAGGAAAACATGATATTTTTTACGTATTTTCATATATTCTGGATTCGATTATGCACAGTATTATTTGATGAGGGCATACTGGAAATCAGGTTTTGCAGTTTTCTCGTCCACCATGCACTTCACTACCTTCACTAATAGTGGTTTCGCAAGAGTTTCAGCAAGGGTGAGGTTTACCAGCAAGAGCCGGGTCATCACTAACCAAGTACGACGTTTTCAGTGCTTTCTCGTTGTTTGTTTTTACACGAGATGAAATTTTGTCTGAACTGCATGGAGTTCGTCACTTTTTCTTTCGAAGTAGTCTGCAGTTTTATTTGTGAATTTTTGAATTGAGAAATGCCGTTTAAGCTTGGCAGGGAACGTAGAACTATTGGGAAAAACTTTGTTACATATCACTTACTGTGGAAGTTCATCAGCAAACTCAGTGAATCCCATATCCAAATATAAATCACAATATTTTCGTTTGTTGCTTTCAATATCTCTACACTGGGCATCGTAGACTCTGAGACAGGATCATGTTCAACATATTCCTAAGTCAATTCCAAGGAATTCACACTATCTTCTTTGAAAGTAAGGTTATAGCTGTTGTTATCTCCCTTTGACTGAGCACTGGTTGATGGCTAATAACTCTTAGGTCTTAGGGAGCCCGTCTTAAGCCACAGTTCCGGTTCAACGAAAGTATAACTAACACATCTGCTATCAACTTAACATGCAGATATACAGTATATATAGGGGCATTCCATGTCAAATCAACACAAAAAAGTGGACTTTTCAACCCGACCACATCAGATTTTCATTAAATTTGGTAGGATGGTAAAGAACCTTAAGTTAAGTAATTATGTAAAATTTTAGCCCTTAATAATGCACGATATCCCTACAGGAATTCTGTCAATACGAGAAAAAATGTAAAAAGTCGCATACTATGTCAACAAAAATAATTCGTAACTTCTCTTCTAATTGAGGTAGAATCTTAAACTTGGGCTTATTTTAAAGCTAAGGGATCATACGTTTCAATAAAAATAGGTTTGCATCAAATTAATGAATTCTTTATTGAACAGTCACGTGAAACACATTTTAACATTGAATATCTATAAATGCGGGATATAAATTATTTCGCGAAAAATGTATGTTATAGAGGTAAGAGTATTCTCCCCTTGGTGTAAGTTTCATTTTGGAAACGTTTCAGGAATATCAGTAAAAAAAATCAATGTATTGGTTTGCAGCACTTAACCCCGTCTTACATCAACACTGCATGCGCACGAGTTCCTACTTGTCTGATAAGCTGCGTCATAGATCTGTCAGGCCGTCATGAGTGGCAGTTTATATAGTCTTCAATTTATACAAAACGTGCAATCTGTTTCAAGTGCAGTGTCGTTAGTTTTCGTAGTATGTGGTAGTTTTGTGCGATGTAATGGAGTCGCGTTTTAAGTTACAGGCCTATGTTTGCTGCAATCCCTTCGAGAAATCAGGGCACTGTAATTAGAGGAAAAATTTAAGAAGTGTTATATCGTGGATGCTTAATGTATTTCCTGATTTAAAACAGGAACAAAAGGTGTGTGCTATGTGTCGCAAAGAAATAAAAATATAATATGATGCTATTACGCAGAATCCTCATAATGGCTCTAGTAATGAAGAATACGTCGACTCTACAGCAAATGTAAGTTCATTAAATACAAGTCTCTTTGACCAAGGTGTGTTCCTTATTAAACAAGAAAGGCTACAACAAGAGAAATATAAGAGACAGAAATTTGAAAATATTGTAAAAGACAAAGTCTTAGATATAAAGATGCCGAGGAACCAGGACCTTTCTGATTCTGAAATTTTGTCTCAGTTACAGGAAAATTTTCAAAATTCAGGTAAAAGTGAGAAAATCACCATTTTAACACTACTACCTAAAAGCTGCAGCGTAAATAATATAAAAAAGAGTTTCTTTCAGCTTTCGAATACATAATTCGGAAAGCCAAAGTCCTGGCAAAGGGAAAGGGAATTTTGTGTTCACCAAATCCGAAACCTGGAAAACCCTTGCTCACGGCTGTTGCCGGTAAAGTTAAAGAATTCTGTTGTTCTGACGAGATAAGCAGAATGATGCCTGGTAAGAAATATTTGTTGTGATTAAAGAGTCGGGGAGTAAATCACATGAGCAGAAATTAATTATATGCAGTGTTTAAAAATTCTAACCCTGACCAAGAAATTGTATTCTAGCTGGAGTTAGTGGACTATACTGTCTGTGTTTGTGTCCTATCTGAATGTAAAACTTATGCCGGAAGCAATTTATTAAAGTTTCAGGTCTACGTGGATTTCAAGAAAATTTTTCTTTATACTTTCCAACTTAACATTTCTTGGCTACTATGGTGTGCAATCCTCCTCATATAAATTGCTTGTTCAGGAAATGTACAGAATGTCCTGAACCATTCAAAATAAGAGAGGGTTTAGAGAAATGTTTCGTATAAAACTGCAGTGAATCAGTGACCTACAAGCAGTGGATGACGACTGACCGATCAACGCTTGAGACTATAATGAAACCCACAGACAAATTTTTCGACTGTCTCTTGGAGAAACTTGGTGATTTACTGACTCACTCATTTATATCATCTGAACAAACTAAGTTTCTACGTGATATGAAATCATTTCTACAGCCATGCCTGCTTGTTATGTTATGCGACTTCGCTGAAAACTATTATTTCGTTATCCAAGATGAAATTCAATCATATCACAGGACTAATGTGCAGACAACCATTCATACTTTCGTAATATATCATAACGAATCGTCATCCGATACAGTCTCTATTAAAAATCTGGTAATAATTTCACACTGCCCGAAATATGACACTACAGCTGTACATCTGTTTCAAAAATATCTAATGGAGTCATTAAAACAAACATCTGTAATTCACAACAAAAATTATGTATTTCTCCGATGGATTCTCTGGTCAGTATAAAAATAGAAAAAAAATTCCTGAACCTCACATTACATGAAGAAGATTTTGGATTTCCAACAGAATTGCATTATTTTTGCATATCGCATGGCAAAAGAGCATGTGACGTTGTAGGTGGGACACTTAAAAGGTTTGCGGCTTGTGCTAGTTTGCAGAGACCATCCAATAAACAAATAACTACACCTAGGGAATTGTACGACTGGACAAGGCATCATCTCCCAAACATTAATACCGTTTATGTGACTAAAAAAGGCTATACTGAAGAGGAAAAAATGCTTGCTCTTCGATTTGCAAAATCCACCGCAGTGCCTGGAATATAAGTTTCATACAGTCCTGCTGTTTAGGATGGGTATTATACTTGCTAAGCAGTTTTAAAATGCAGCTGAAACAACGGAGCGTCCTGTCTGGAAAGATGATCAGGCTATTTCATCTCACCAATGAAAGCTAAGCATTTCTTACAGAACTTCAGATTTAACAAAATCCATGTGACAATAATTTATTTCAGGTAATAATTTAAAAAATTCGAATTATGTACTACATGTTAAATTACATAGCGATATTCAAGAATATGATCAAATATAATTAAATACAACGAATTTGTGGGACATAATTATCGCGACTTATACGGTTAGCTTACGCTTGCTGTGACATAATAATTTTTATCTTTATAACCTATGAAGATTCCAAGTTGAAACTTATCAGTTCATTATATCACTAATTGAGGCGTACTATATATTTTTTTTCATTAAAATAGAACCCCTGCATTTTTAAATATGGATATATGAAAATTGTTTCACCATGTTTTTTTAGTGTAATTGAATACATGCAGAAAACAATATAAGTCATAAAAACTATCACATATTAAGAATGTATCACCCAATTTTTGTAAATTTATCTGGAGACGTTGTTGAGATATATAATTTTAATTGAAGCGGCGTGCTTACAAAAATGTGATTTTTCTTCATGTTTGAAACGCCACTGACAGAAAACGAAAAGCAAAGGACAAATGAAACTCGGCAGTTTTAGTTAGCGCGGCAGGTCAAACAAACCCTCAAATTTTGAAAGAAATCTGAGTCGGTCGGGTTGAGTGCCTTGTTGATTTGGTATGGAATGACCCTATATATATATATATATATATATATATATATATATATAGGTAACGTAACAGTCAATAGATTGTAGGTTCCACGTACCACGAATAACAAACGCTGCCTGCCCAGTATATAAAAAATATAATAAATTTCGAGAATCATTGAGTACTTGGCAAACAAGAAAGATCGACATCGAGATAGTTCCAGTGACGAGTAGATCTAATATTAATGCTTCCATGTAGCAAGAAGAACGCAAACTACTTTCTCAGAAAGTATTTTTCGCTTGATTGAGGTAGTTTCCCCTTTTCCCGCTAGAGACTAGATGGAAGCAGCAATTTTTGCCATCTTCATAACTTCCGCGGACGGAGCCCCTGAGAATCACTTTGGGAACCGTTGTAATAATGGACGCAGCTTATTGGTTGCAATATTGAAATTGAGGCGAGTGATTGGAGCGGCGACATAAGAAATTGAAAACAATAATGTAATTAAATTTCAAAGATCTGCCGAATGTTATGCACGAGGCCGCTCAAAGACCTGCCGAATGTTAACCATGAGAGCGCGGCGATAATACTTTGTTGTTGTCACTTAATGGTACATCTTTTTCTTGAATGGAAAGAGTCAATTAGATGAGGGAAGCGTTTAGTAAAGACTACAGCCTGAGAAATGCAATTCAAATGGGAGTTATGACGTGACTCCCTATCAATTCATACCCACACAATTTATACCCACACAACTAGATGGCAGCATAGTAAACCTGACTGTAGGGCTCTGAGCAGTGTTGCCAAGTCAGCGGTTTTGTAGCTAAATCTGGTGATTTTAGGACTATGGTCAGGTACAGAATTTTACCGTCAGCGGCTAGCTATTTATTTGGCGTTTTTTATGATTCCAGGCAGAGAGAGATGATATTTTTAAGTTTTTTTTTTGTGTAAATCTGTTATAATTTTTTATATGTACTTGCAGACAATGTTAGTTAATCATAAATCAGAGTTTGAAGAAATATGCCCCATAAAACTCCGTACGTACAAAAGTTTAGAGATGTGTGAAAAAAACATGATGTGTAGAAAGATTGGGTGGAAGAAGTTACCGGTGATAGTTCGAAAGCTCGATGTAAATGGTGTAACGTGATATTAAATGCAAAATACTGTGCTCCAACCACGAGAAAGTCTTTGCGGGATGGAACGGAGCAGGGTAATGCTGTGAATGAATGTTGATATATGTCATAAGATGTCATAAGGTCACACACGTGGATACTCGTATCTCTATTAGCTAGCTCTCACAGCACAAACAATAACATTGATACAGACATATCTATACTACCCTAGTTAGAAAATTAGATCACTGTTAATCTCCTGGTCTTTTAATCCCTCCATACAGGATGCTGGAGAGCGCATGGTTTTTAAACTGACGTTATAACGATAATATTATCTATCTACTTCGCTCCAATAGATGGCGCAATAGCAAGCACATTCCTTTCACTGTTGATCTGGTTGGAGAACAGCATTTAGATTTAATTACCCATGCTGATAATTATACACAAAAAAGAGTAGCGAATGTTTTTCTGTTCTTCGGCAACATAATATTGCCATTCGCAACAAACTTATGGGCAGAGGTGAGTGTTATTTCAATTTCCAGAGTATTATAAAAATTATAATTTTTTTTAAAATTTTAAACCTAAAATTCTCCAGTTCCTAAAACTATATAGTCTGTATTGCAAATTTGGAAATGATGTGTTAAGAAAAATCTGGAGTTTTTTAACTACAGTTTAGCGGTTTTTTTTAAGCTTGTGCAGCGGTAAATGGAATTCTGAGTTGGCAACACTGGCTCTGAGTTCTGCATTCACGACTGGCCTACACAATAGAGTGACCACGAAATCATAGCCCTCCTTGGCAGCGGTTTGTTGTTATTGGATTTGTATCTTTCTTACTATAAATAAAACTGTTCCTAAGTTTGGCTTACTTATTATGTTATTATATTGTATTCACACTACAATATTGGTGACCCCGACGTGATGGAAACAGCGAACATACACGCAGATACAGAGCAAAGTTCTTTATCAACTGGTAGTGGTGACAGAGTCGTTGTGTGTGCACAACGTATTGAGAAGCCACCTCCATTCTACAAGAACGATCCAGATCTGTGGTTTGCAATGGTGGAAAATATTCTGTTCTGCAGGGATTACTCGAGATCAAGCAAAATTCCAATATATAGTAAGTAACGCTGATCATACGCGTATTCCAATTAAAGCTGATTTAATTAAATCCCCACCAACCACGGGCAGGTATAACGCTATTAAAACACGTATCATTGCCGCTTTTGCTGAACCAATCAACAAAAGACTCAATAGATTATTGAGCGGCATACCTATAGGAGAGAAACGACCGTCTCACTATCTACAACAGCTCAGAAGTTTACTTTCCGGTCACTTAGGTGAAGAAGTCCTCAAGTCACCCTTCTTAGCACAACTAGCACCCACTATTAGAATGTCTTTGCGTTGCAGAGAAAAGGATAGTTTGGACAAGCTCGCAATTTTAGCTGACAAGATGCAGGAGACGAACGTAACAACTCAAATGTCAGTAGCTCGGCAAGAACCCTTTGCATTATCGGCTATTGTTGATGAGGTTACGGAATTGAAAAACAAAGTAGACGAGTTATGTAAATTGGCAAAATACAAATCTCCTCATCTTAAAAATAACGTACATGTAGGACTCTGAGTTCTGCATTCACGACTGGTCTACACAACAGAGTGGGCCATGAAAATTATAGCTCTCCTTGGCAACGGTTTGTTGTCATTGGATTTGTATCTTTCTTACTATAAATAAAACTGTTTCTGAGTTTGATTTACTTATTATATGAAGAGTCCACTGCAAGAATGATGGATGTCATTTGGAATACATTTTGCAGGAGAAGCAATTGGAAGTTTGAAATGCTTAGCGCTCAAAGCTTAACTGTGATTTTCCGATCATTACTGGACAATGACTATCAGTGTTAATGCCATATAACTCTGTATGTACATTCTATATGTCTTAAGCTATGCATTGACAGTCTTGGTTCATTTTCGACAAGAAAGTGACATCCATCATTCTCGCAATGGACTCTTCATATTGTATTCACACTACATGACAAAAGTTGTTACCGTCAAAGCCCATAGGGCCGAGCAATCTGGGTAAATATGATCTAGGCCGGCAGCTAATTTTTCTAGAAGCAATTCTTCAGTAATTACCAGGGAAAGGATTTATATGTAAATACATATTTACTTATAAAGCTAATATAATTTATATTTTGCATTATCTTTATGTTTCACAATGTGTAGGGTTGAAAAATCCTACTTTTATTTTCCATATTTTTCCATATTTTAGAGTTTAGTACATATTTTCGTTAATTTCCATATATTTTCCATATTTCATATAAAACAGTCCATATTATATTAGGTTTAACAATAAAACAAAACAAAATTCCATTAACTTTTAAAAATACATTTCAACAATAGAGATTTAAACACATGTTCAGTAATCCCTTTAACATCAGAGTTATTTGAAAATTAGCAGTCCTATCAACAATGGGAAAGTAAGTTACAAAACTGTATTAATTTAATTTAAAATTTTTAACAGACTTCAGTTGTGCAGCTCAACAGTTAAATGCCAGTCAGAGTACACATAGGTTCAGTTTTGTAAATCATACTATAAAGACGGTAAATATGCCAAAAGTACGTCATTCAGTCAATTTAAAATCAAAACTAACAAGTTACATTTCAGAATTTAAAGAAGATGGTTTATCAACTGACAATAAAATATTATTTTGTAATTTGTGTCAGTGTGCAGTATCATCTACACAAAAGTTCCTGGTGCAACAACACATTACAACTAGTAAACATCAGGCCAACAAACAACTAAATTCCAAGCAGAGACAATTGTTTTTAACACAACCAACAACATCGAATGTAAGATCTGAGTTTAACATCGACCTGTGCCGTTCTCTCATCTCTGCTGATATTCCTCTCTACAAACTAAAGAATAAGGTCTTCAGGGAATTCCTTGAAAAATATACTCAACATACAATCCCGGATGAGTCAACACTTAGCTCCATCCATCTACGATGAGACAATACAGAAGATAAGAGATGAAATTAAAGATAGTTCAATTTGGGTTTCCATTGATGAGACTCCCGACAAAGAAGGTAGACTTGTTGGTAATGTAGTTATCGGTTTGTTAAGTGAACAATATTCTGAACGAATTCTTTTACATTGTGATGTTCTAGAAAAGTGCAATAACAAAACTATAGTTAAACTGTTCAACGAAGCTATGGGTATCCTGTGGCCAAAGGGTATTATGTACGATAATGTGTTATTCTTTATTAGCGATGCTGCCCCTTATATGGTCAAAGCTGGACAAGCATTATCTGTTGTATATCCTAAATTGACTCATTTTACTTGTGTGGCGCATGCATTTCATCGTGTGGCAGAAGTGGTCAGAGACAATTTCCCTAAAGTAGATTTGTTGATTTCATCAGTGAAAAAAGTATTTCTCAAAGCTCCCAGTAGAGTTAACGTGTTGAAAGAAATGTACCCTGAAATTCCATTGCCACCAAAGCCAATTTTAACTAGATGGGGTACATGGCTAGAAGCAGTTGAATATTATGCCGAACATATAGACTCTATTAACAATGTTCTCCTTGCATTGGACTCTGAAGATGCAGTCTCAATTGATACTGCGAAAACAGTTACCTGTGACATAAGTGTGAAGAATGACTTAGCTCACATTCAGCATACATTTTCATGCATCATAAAAACGCTCAAAAGTCTCCAAAATAGGCACCTTTCACTATCTGAAAGTTTTGAAATTATAAATAGTACTGTGGAACAACTGAATCGTGGTAGAGGTAAAGTTGCAGATGCAGTAAGAGCTAAGGTGGACACTGTACTTTCAAAAAACCCTGGATATGAAGAACTACAAAAGGTTGTTGCTGTGATGAGTGGTGAATCAACAGTGAAGATTAACTTGGACTTATCCCCAGCAGACATTGTGAAATTGAATTATGTACCAGTTACTTCTTGTGACGTCGAACGCTCTTTTAGTCAGTATAAATCTATCCTCAGAGACAATAGAAGAAGATTCACTTTTCAGCACTTGAAAGAAATGTTTGTAACCTATTGTTATGGTAACAGACAATAAAAATTGTGTTTTGTTGAAACTACATTGGAAGATAAGGTACGTCCATTATATTTTTTGTTTAGTTTGATTAAAATGTACCAATATTTAACGTACATAGTCATTTTTTTATAATTTTAAGTCCATATTTAATTCCATATTTTGGTAAAAATCCATATTTAATTCCATATTTTGGTAAAAATAACTACATATATATTTACATATTTCATATATTTTTAGTCCATATAAATCCGTTCCCTGGTAATTACCCTATCGAATAAATTTAGAATGTTTGTGGTATCTCGGAGTATTTTAAACGTTTTGACAAATATTATAACTGCCGAAAATATTTGTTATTACTGTATGTACAATAAATAATTTACTAACACATACATAACATTCTTTATTATATTCTTACACTGACGTTACCTTGAGGATAGTCTTCGAATTCAAATAAAAATACACACAAACTTCACACATGCAAACAGAATTTTACTGTGACACTTTCAAAATAGTAAAGCTTTAGATCTCTGCCTGTCAGAGGAAATGCAACCCTTGGGCGTTTGTTTTTACTGAACCACTACTGCTGCATGAGTTGAGCAATAAAGCAAGGTAATGTGACATTTGATAACGGAGAGAGTGTACAATACGAGGATATTAATATTGATATTTATTTGTCACCGAAATTTAGAGCTTTTAGTCATGGTGTCGCCTACACATTTCAATACGAGGATATGAATCCGAAACACTTTCCTTTAAAGTGAAGAAATGACTTTTGTCCACCTGTATTTGAGGGGGACAGCGCAACAGCCACTTTTTAAAAATGTAGAAAAATCAAGTTAAAATTATATAATTGTGGTTTTTCCTAGAATTCGAAAAATCAAATTTTGTTGGTAGTGGTGTGTTGTGTGTTAGTCAACTTAACTATTATGTTATATATCTTTTATTAAGAAGTTTTAGATATATTATAGATTTTATGATGATCCTACAACACTTTTTCTTGGTTAGATCATTGTTACACTGAAATTTGTTCGCGTGTAAGAAAGCACAAATCATTTGTTGGAATAAATGTTGGGATTTTTACACGTAATGAAACAATGTTTAATTCTAACAGTTTCGTGTAAGTTTTACAATGAGTTTTTTACAATAATTTTTAATTATTGAGGAGCTCAGTGCCAGATGCTATATTTTTATCTCTTTAAAAATTAAAAAAAAAAGAGGGTATCCCACCTGCCATCTACATCCTATGGAGTTAGAAAAATTCATTCCTATACGGTGAAATTATTTTTCTCAGATTTTTTCATTTGTGGGATACAGTAGTCCTTTTGACAGTAGGCTCATTATTATTATTATTAGTATTATTATTATTATTATTATTATTATTATTATTATTATTATTATTATCATTATTATTATAGTTGTTATTATTATTGTTATTATTATTATCATTATTATCGTCATTATTACCCTATACCTAATCAGATAAGTGAAAGAGGCCTTCTTCATCCTCCACATTTTCTATTTGAGCTTCCTCAGTCCTCTTTTCAGAAATCACACTATTATGATATAATGTATGATGAATAGCAGAGCATATTTCGAAAGTTCACAAATATCCTTAGCTTTATTTGGATTTATTGGCCTTGCAATATTTTTGTGTCAAGTTCACATGTTGTAGATGAATAGTATGTTTATCTTTTCTCTTTAGTCCTTTAACAATATTTACATAACTATTCAGGTGACTTGATACTGACTTCTCATTGGCTGTTTGGGGTTGGACCAACGTTGCACTCAAACACAAAGGATATTCTTTCAGGGGAAAGATTACATGCTTCGTAACAAGCTATATAATGGTGAATTGGTCTTTTCCATTTCGTAGGAAGATGGTTTACGTCAAAATCGACAGAAGGCTCAATATTTAATTTTTCGCATTGGGGAGAGTTAGACCACTGTTGCGCTGACCTCATTTTCTTTCTGGACCACTACGATTATTTGTAGTTCTATAAATCTAAACCACGAGACCACAGAATTTATTTTTCTTAAATATAATTTAAATTAAGTAACATATTAAGCCATTTATCCTTCTATCAAACACGGATGTTCCCTGGACCAAATGTCCTATTTTAATTATGTAATTACTTTATATTTATTTCTAATAAGTGCAGCGAAGCGCACGAGTAAGCTTATGGCTAATACACAAAAAAAGTTAACGTTCAAAGTGTAATATAATTAAAGTATGTTTTATATTATTAATATAGACAGGAGATGACATTTTTACGTGTGCATGAAAGGTTTCGTCGTTTTATTTTTTTTATATAAAGACTAACTACTTATTGTGCCATGCTATCAATATAACTCATAAAAATGAACTTCCGGCTGCATACGACACTTCACTTATGTGACTATTAAACATATCATCACAGTCTACTATATACAGTCGCGAAGCTCAATATGTAGTAAAAATGCAAACATGGGTAGTTGCCCACCACTAGGATCGCTACTATCGCCTCATCATCGCAGATCTCTCTCCTAATAGACGACAAAATATGTTACACTTTCGTTGTGTTCTTTTGGAAAAATTAACACCTTCCTTCCATTGTTGAAATATTAAATTCATAAAGTTAATTTATTATTTTAATGAAGTAATTATATTAAATTCCACCATAAACTCGAAGATACCTGCAAGAAATAGGTTAATATTATTTTTGTTTGTGCAAAACGAACTGAAATTTACTATAATCGCTTCACTCATTCAAGATTATAGCCATAATGAACTATGTAACCAATAAATATTAATTTGCATTTCCCTTCATAACAATAATAATGGAAATATGAATTAATGGAATAACTTATGTGTACCGGTACTTGTAGTGTAGGCTTACGTAGTTAAAGTGGGATGAGGTTATGCAATAATAATCACACCAGGATTGGAAATAAAACGTGATCAATCAATTTTATTGTAACAGACTTTTTCTACGTCTCCAGTAAAGTAACAAATAAAAATAACAACAAAATTAACAGCTATAATTAAAAACATATCTTTTGAAAAAAAAAGTAGGTCTAAGTAATAATAATACCACCAGAATTGAAAATAAAACGTGATCAATAAATTTCATTAAAACAAACTTAATTTTTCTACGTCTCTAGTAAAATATTATTATTCCAATTATTGTATTTTAGCCATTAACATTTTCATTACAACCAATAACGAACATTTCACAAGCATCAATGTGAAATACGCAACGAGCTAGCACTCGATGGAAATACGACACAGTCCAAAGTCGACCGTGGACAGTCTATTGTTTCTAGTTGCTAACCGCTTGGAGCGCTTTATCACAAGATTTGCAAAAAATCACCTCAAGCTTCGCGACTGTATATAGTAGACTGTGATATCATAGTACTTTCAATTCTGAATCACTACACAGTATGATCACAATCTAGTATAGACTATACAGTCACGAAGCTTGAGTTGTTGAGGGTACTAGGAACAATATACTGTGCCAATACTATTTCGCATTGTCTGTAATGAGGCGATAGTAGCGATCCTAGTGGTTAGCAACTATCTATGGATGCATATTCCCTACGTATTGAGCTTCGTGACTGTATATACTAGACTATGGTATGACGTTGCGAACAGTACTATTTGCGGCTTGCTGATGCTTGTCAATATAGCGGAAATCCAGCAACCCATTGACACAAGCAGATTGTCGGAAGCTAACATTTCACATCATACGCACGTTCAAATTCATCCAGGATCAAATCATTGTAACACGAAATAACGAAATATAAGAGAAAACGAATAATTAATTTATCCGTATACTAAAAAAATCTTTCCTTTAAAATTAAAAAGAGAATCAAACCACATCCATGGACGCTACGTCCCTGATTTATCATTTTGTTGCTTCTAAAGATTACCATTAAATTATAAAATTAAATTGAATTCTAATATGCAATTAACCAAATTCTGTTTAGAATCATGCATACTTCTACTCCGAATTATCTGTTATCGCGCTTTCAGTTTCTTACAACTCTGCGAAATTGGCATCAAGCACTTCTTTCTATCCCTCAACACAGAACGTCTTTATACTCATCCTCCTACACTGTAGAAATACCTCGCCTCTGGAAT